>NW_012267264.1:11958712-12145345 GCF_000151885.1 Dipodomys ordii
TTATTGGAGATAGGAGTCTCCCGGTCTCTCCTGCCTGGGCTGGCTTTGAACCGCGATCCTCAGATCTCAGCCTCCTGAGTAGCTAGGATTACAGGTGTGAGCCACCAGCACCCGGCTACATCTGAAGGTTCTTAAAGCATGATTCCACAGGATTACTCCTTACCTCTGGGTTTCAAGAAAAGAAGTACTTCACATATCCATATGATGTGAAAAGTACATCTAATTGATGAATTGATGTCTAGTAATATATGGCCTCTTGCTCTTGTTAATTTTAATCATGTATTTCTATTAAGATATGGCCATTTTTCTTATTAATTTTAATCATGTTCCTTTTTCTCCTTTTTGGTCTTCCTCTATCCCCCTTTCCATTCCTTCACCTTGTTTTCCTTTTGTTTACTTGTTGAACATGGGTGCCAACAGATTAGCGTGGCTATTTCTGCCCTAATGGCCACCTCATGTCACAACCAAAGACCAGTGGACCATTACTATATTCAAAGCTCCCCAGAGGCTGTTCTGAAGCCTGGGTTAATTGGTGAGTCATCACACTCATCATCTCAGAGCTCTTTTTCCAAGTAATCCAATACAAAGATCAATTTAATAAAACTATGTGTATAATAACATGTAGTAACAGGTAGTAATTTTGCTGCCTGCTCTTGATACCAATATTGGTCTTCCAACCAAGATGTGAACCTATTCATTGAGGCAGAAACATCTAGAATATAAGCTTTACTAATTGGTTCCACTTCCAATTTTTTGTATTTTTTATGTTGTTTCCAACGTTTAAACTTAGCAGGCTCTCTATCACTTGAGCCATGCTCCAACCCTCCAGTTAACTGTAACAAAATTTAGGAACCAATACATGAATGACATGTTATCTAATTTCTACCATTTTATCCTGAACAATTTTGAGTGCTTCACAAACAAAATGCTAGATAATTTTATCATCACTAAATTATGGGAGGAGAGATAAATTAGAATTTCTAATTGAAAGAGTCCAACAAAGAAAACAATCAAAATTATTTATTCACATGAGAGATATAATTCAGTGATATAGGAAATATATTTTGTTGGACTTGGAAAGATGCAATAAGACTTTTATTGGTGCAAGTATAAGAATATAAGCATAACTGTATCTGGTTTGTTTTTTCATGTTCTCAGTTATTCTCCTACAGTCTCTTTGGAATAAAATTTCCATGGAATCACACCACTTCTCAGTATACAGAATATGGAAGGATTCTAGGTGTGGGTCTTTTGATTGCTTCATCTTTTTTCTGAGTTTGTTGCTGTTGTTTTATTTGTTCATATTCAGTTTGTTTGTTTTTTTTTTCATTTTGGAAAGGAGAAATTAAGCCAGTTGGAACCTACTGAGGCTTTACCCATTGAGTTGATGCAAACCTTCACTTTTTGGAGTGTGTACCTGTTAGCAAAATGAGCTCCCTTCCCATAGCTTAGTCCATTCCTTCCCTTCTCCACAGCTTAGCATACTCCTTTCCTAGGCAACACTAGGCCTTGTAGTAAAGGCAGTAAATAATCAACTTCCAACCCCCTTTACCTTGGGATGGCACTTCTCTGGGGCAGCTACCACCATATAAGAGCCCCTTAGAGTGACCTTCACGTTTGGGCATTTGCAGGGCCCCTTGTCTACTATTTGGACAACAGCCAAAAATCGTAGTCTGCCAGGATGAAGCCCCTGGCCCGCAAGTCCACACCAGGGTCTCTGCTTCCTAACCCCTTCTAGCCCCTCCTAAACTTCTTACATTATATAGGTCACCCCAGACAGTAGCTGGTGCTTCTTCTCACTTCTCCCTAATGAGGAGGAGTCTTGCCAGCCCCCTTTCCCAGCAATAAACCTTTCTTTGTTCTCTGTACCTGGATGTCTGCATGGTTCTCTGGCAAAGTCTAATTAATCTAATTTAAGCTTTCAGTGCCAGTCCTAGCGCTTGAACTAAAGGGCCTGGGCACTGTCCCTTAGCCTTTTGCTCAAGAGTAGCTCTCTACCACTTGAGCCACACCTCCTCTTCCAGCTGCTTTTGGTGGTTAATGGGAGATAAGTGTCTTATGGACTTTCCTCCCTGAGCTAGCTTCAAATCCCCAACCTCAGATCTCAGTCTCCTGAGTAGCTAAGATTATAGGCTTGAGCCCCTGATGCCCAGCCTAAACTTCTTTTTTAGAACACACAGATAGGGGGATGGGGGATAAAAACACATATAAAATTCCTAAGCAAATCAAGACACAATAGAAAGAAAAATGATGGAAAACATTTACAACTTTCATATATAGGTAGAAATTTCAAGGAGAAACAGATTTGCCTGAAAAAAAATTGGTCTTGTTTCTTTGAGGTGGAAAGTTCTGCCAAGTAAAGATAAATCATGAACTGGTGGCAGCTTCCTATAACTAAATGGCATCTATCCTATCCAAATGGGTGGAGACCCTTATTTTTATGTTTCCTGAGGCTCTTTGTGCTTGAGTCAGAAAGTAGCATCCAAAGCAGGCAAATCTTCAGTTCTAGCTGGACCTGAGCTTGCAGTTTAAAATCAGCCTGAGTTATGCTCCCAATCATGGAGATGTCTTCACAGCTACATCTCTAGCTTGTAAGTGTACAATGACAACTATCTTTGTGAAATTTGTAGTCAATATGATTTTTTCTACTGTATGTTTCTTTTACAAATGAGAAACACATAATAAAATTTCAGCTTTTCAGGTGTTTAATCTTAATCTTTTTTTTCCAAACTTATATCCCAAAATGGCTATGTAAATTTGATAAGCAGTGTCAACTTGTTTTCCTTATTTTTATGTTTCCTGAGGCTCTTTGTGCTTGAGTCAGAAAGTAGCATCCAAAGCAGGCAAATCTTCAGTTCTAGCTGGACCTGAGCTTGCAGTTTAAAATCAGCCTGAGTTATGCTCCCAATCATGGAGATGTCTTCACAGCTACATCTCTAGCTTGTAAGTGTACAATTTGAAATTCAGAATAATGAGAAAGAGAAAAATCTATATTGATCTAATATTTAACCATCTAAAAATGTATAGTACAATGGCTTGATAGTCACTACTCTGTTATAATGTTTCTTACTGAAGACAGAAAGCATTTTGTAGGTATCTCATTGGAAATCCATTTTCAAGATGGATGTACCACATACATGTCACATTCAAAAGCTTAATCAAGCTTATATCTTAATATTTTTATTATGAACCTTTGCTGATTCAATAAAATAGAGAAAACCTACTTTTTAATCTATCTAATTTAGCCTATATAATAATTTTAAAGTTATATTAATTATACAGGCTGGGGTGAAATACAAAAAAAATTGTTAATATTTCATACATATTATTTAAATGTAGCTATTAAGAGCATTAATAAAATTCTCTTTCCAAAGACAGGAAAATCTCCATTTTAAAATTCTGAAATATTAAGGATAAACCTTTTAAAGGCTTTATTTTAGTGACTTTTGAACCAAACCCTTGTGATAAATACCAGAAAATTAGCTTCAGACTTGGAAAAGAGGAGAAATTAAGAGAATCACAGCATGTCAGGTTCAAAAGAAACTATTAAAGACATCTAAATCAACCTGTTTTTGTTACTGTTGTTGGTGGTGGTGGTTGTCGTTGTGTAGCTTGAACTCTGGGCCTGGGCACTGTCCCTCAGCTCTTCAGCTCAAGACTAGTGCTCTACCATTTGAGCCACAGTAGCACTTCCAGTTTCGTGAGTGGTTTATCGGAGATAAGAGTCTCACTGATTTTCCTGCCCTGGCTGGCTTTGAACTGTGATCCTCAAATCTCAGCCTCCTGAGTAGCTAGGATTACAAATGTGAGCCACTGGCACCCAGCTCAATCATTTTTTTTATTTATGACATTTTATTGGCAACTTACAAGGGTCCCTATTCAATCATTTTTTAAAACTTTATTGTAAGGGTGATGCACAGAGGGATTACAGTTGCATAAGTAAGGTAATGAGTGTCTTTCTTGTTGAACGTCCTTACCCTCTCCATCTTTCTCTCCCACTTTCCCTTCCCCCTGACTCCCTGCCTCCCCCGCCCCCCCCGCAAGTTGTAAAGTTAATTTCCATGTCTTGTGAGTCTCACTGTTGCATTGGTTCACCCTTTTTCCTTTGTTTCACCGTTTTGTTATTCCCCTTCCCTTCCCAGGATCAGATAAACATATATATAAGACACAGGGTACCAAAATCATAAAAAGTGACAACAGAGGATAAACCAAAGGGGAAAAAGGAGAAAAAAAGAAGGAAAAAGAAGAATAACTTCACACAGTACAAGAACAAAACAAAACTCTGTTGTTTCCATTAACTCTATAATTATCATTTCTAAAATATTCCAGCTACTTGTTCATGAAGCCAACCTTGACTGATCAAGAGCTCACTGCTGTGTTAAGTGAAGTGAGTCCGGCCCAGAGAGACAAAGATCCATGTTTTTCCTTCTATGTGGAAGCTAGATTTAACTTACAAACTCATAAGTAAATACATTGGGCGATACACAGGATGTACAAATATATTATTAACTGAAATAACGGTAGATTCAAGGGATAGTATAACTCCTTAGAAATATTTTATTTCCTTGGTGTAATTCCTTGGAAAGTCAGAATCAAAATTTGGCAAAAATAAAACACCAGGAAGCAAAGACTTGAAAGTGTTGGGTAGGGTCAAGGGGAAAGTGGTAGATGAATGAACAGGCGAAGAGAGATGAAATGTAGACAAGAATCCAATGTATATCCTACAAAATTAAGAAGAATGAGGAAGGGGAGGGAAGGAAGGGATGGGTGAGAATCATGTAAGGGGTGACATTGATCAAGATATACTATATTCATAAATTTCTTTGTTAAATGACAATGCCTTTGTACAGTTACCTAAAGATGACAGTAGTAGTAGTAGCAATAATAAAGAATTCGTTGCTATAGAAGATGGTGATTGGGAGAATTGTTGGTCAAGGCCAACCTAGAAAAGGGTCAGCATGGTTCTACCTCAAAAAAAAAGCTGGCTATGGTAGGATATGCCTGTAAGCAGGAGAGACAGGTGGAATAAACTGCAATCAAGACTGGCCTTGACAAAATTGAAAGAAAGACCTTCTCTAAAAAAGAACTAAAGCAAAAAAACAAAACAAAACAAAAAAAAAACCCTGGCTGTCTAACTCAAGTGGTAGAGTAAGTGTGGGGCTCTGATTTCAATTCCCACTATCACAAAAAAAGGAAGAAAGGAAGGAAGGAAGGAAGGAAGGAAGGGAGGGAGGGAGGGAGGGAGGGAGGGAGGGAAGGAGGTGAGGTCATTGGTCATGGAGGCAGACAATTCCTTCTTAGAACATTAGAAACATTTTCCTTATATTGAGCTAAATTATTTCTATTACTTCCATCAGTGGGTAAAAGCAATGCAGAACAAATCCAATTATGTTCTATGGGTTGAAATAACAGATGGTCTTATTGAGTCTTCTCATTTATATTCTATAGTTTTAACTATATCCTCTATTTAGGATTCAAGTCTCATCACAATGTTGATAAACACCAGCCTTTGTTAAACATTTCACTTAAAATGGAAAACCCATAAAAGAATACCATACTGCTCATCACAACCCAAATTGGAAAAAGCAAAGCAAAACTTGACTTCTCTAGTCTAGATACATGTCTACTCCTTCAACACAATATCAAGTCCAATGTTTTGTAGACTATCTTATGCATGTTAAATCAAATGAGTTTTATGTTAACTAAAATCTTAAAGTCTTAGTTATTAATTTATTTATTAACTATTTAGGGACTGTCACTTCCTAGTCATTACTATAATAGGAACTGAAAAATCAGCATGACTTCATATGAGTCAGGACCCTAAGCCCAAGCCCCATTTCATCCAGATATAGCTGTGTGACAAAAACACTTGTTAGAACTACTCAATTTTCATAATAGGATAACTATCTTACTGCTTGCTGATCGCAGTTCCAAAGCATATGGATGGGCCCTCCGCCAGCAATTTAGAATACCAGCACTCCAGGTTATCCAGCTCTTTCCAAATACCAACTGAGACAAGAAATGTTCAGCAAAATAGGCCCAAGTTTTTGTGAATTCAATCCTCACTCAATATTGTCACCAGAAGGGTACTTATTGGGATACTACAACACGTTACCTCTTTGATGACCTCTACTGCATTGTTTTGTCATCTCTTTAATATGAGTTGTAATAAGAAAAAACCATATAGAAATTTAACTTCATGATTTCTTGGTGTAACTGAAGATATTGCCTATTTTGTTATTTAGGGTCTTTTTTCGTTCAAAGGCTTGTTTTCTTTGAGGAATCAGATGTTGCTATATTTCTGATAATGGAAAGCATTAGCATGGTTTCATACATGTAAAACAAAAATAAAGGTTTGAAAAACATATGTAAGGCTATAATAAAAAGAAGCAGACAAAAGCCGGGCCCTGGTGGCTCACACCTGTAATCCTAGCTACTCAGGAGAGGATCGCAGTTCAAAGCCAACCTAGGGAGGAAAGTCTGTGAGACTCCTATCTCCAATAAACCACTTAGGAAATCGGAAGTGGCATTGTGGCTCAAGTGTTAGAGTGCTAGCCTTGAGCTGAGGAGCTGAGGGACAGTGCCCAGGCCCAGACTTCAAGCCCCACGACCAACACACACACACACACACACACACAAAGAAAACAAAAGTCACTTGACACCCGTGCAAACAGCGTGAAATATTTGTATTTTCCATGCCATCACTAAATGAAAATGGGCTCATGAGTGCAAGATCCATAATTCTAATTGAGTCTTTAAATTACGTTAAAGAGCATCATACACTGCTTCTCATTTTCCTCTTCCCAAATAATACACCCTGGTCAATTAGCTTTTCTCCCATATTAATGATTCTACGATTCGTTGAAACTAAAGACTACCTGGGCCAGGCGCTGGTAGCTCGCGCCTGTAATCCTAGCTACTCAGGAGGCTGAGATGTGAGGATCCCAGTTCAAAGCCAGCCCAGGCAAGAAACTCCGTGAGACTCTTATCTCCAATAAACCACCAGAAAACCAGAATTAGTGCTGTGGCTTAAGTGGTAGAGTCCTCGCCTTGAGCTGAAGAGCTGAAGAGCGAGGGACAGAGCCCAGACCCAGAGTTCAAGCCCCACGACTGACCAAAAAAAAAAAAAAAAGAATTACTTGGAAAACTTATTTTTAAATTTCTGCATTGGGAAGAATAGGAAACACAAATATACTGGCATAGACAGTCACAATTCCCAAAGAATCAACAATCCAATTCATAAATAAGCAAATGAATTAAAGAGATACTCCTTGAAAGAAGAGTTATACATGGCCAGATAAAAGCAATGATTGATATCCCTGACCATAAACACATATGACATATATATCAAAATGACATTGAGATTTCTTCTCACCTCACTCAGAATGGCTGTCATTAAAAACACAAACAACAAAGATGGGGAGGAGCTGAAGAAAAAAGAAGCCTTATACACTGCTGGTAAGAATTTAAACTAGAGTGACCCATATGGAAATAAGTATGAAGTTTAAAAAAAAACTAAAAAAGTAGAATGGTTAGATGATCCAGTGATACATCTAGTAGGTATGTACCCAAAGTGCCAAAGTACTATGTCAGAATGTAATAGAGGAATGTTCACTGGCGCACTACACACACACACACACATCAGAGAGAGAGAGAGAGAGAGAGAGAGAGAGAGAGAGAGATTAAGGTCAATTACTGTTTCAACTCTCCTGAGAAATGAAGCCTAAAATGAATTAAAGTGATTTCAAATCACAAACAAATAAAACTCTCCATAACACTGTACAGTTGTTTGTTTATCCTTACTTGAACCAGTTGAGATCATTTTTAAATGCAATCCTTAAAAAGAAAGTTTTACTTCACATGGAAAATTTGACAACCCTTTGAGTAAAACTACTTTTCCAGAAAGTGAGAACTTGTTATAATTTTCATTGCTTGTGAATATTTTTAAGTTCAAGCAACACTACTTTTAGAAGACGTACATTAAAGTAGTTTGCTATCATTATGAGCTCAGGGAATAGATTTATTAACAATAAAATATTAGCAGCAAAAGTAAATGACAGTAAACTTTGTCACTCTCCAGTTCACTACCTCATAAAACATTTCATGATACAGAAATTGATACTTATACAATAAAGTCCTCTATATGGATCATATAGACAATTAAACAAAAATAAATAAAGCTAAAACTACAAATGACCAAATGTAAACTCTATTAACTAAAAATCCATAATACATGTCTCTATATAAAAGTTCAAATCCTCATTCAAGTTTCCAAGACCAATGTTTGTGTCACAATTTGCCAGACACTATGTACAAAAATTCTAGCCCTATATACATCTCAGCATGTTTAAATTGGCTTTAGGTAAAAGACATTATCAAATGCACAAGAAGTACCTAATTGAAAATGCAGTGTCTCAAAAAATGGGTAATTTTGCTCAGAAAATGGTCAAACAGAAATTTCATGTTTTTTATATTTAAGGGAAATCAAGCTAAGACCAGTTGGGGCATGATTCACTCTCTTATTTGCATCTTCTATCTGGTATGTTTTTAATTTTATAAATTTCATGCTATCTGTTTCCATGGTTACCAGCTCTTAATCATAATGAGCACCTGGTCTATACAGAAGAATTAGTGTTTTCTTGTGAACTGTGCATACTAAATTGTTAATAATCTCCTTTATTTTTGCAGTGACTGCTTTAAGCTCATGACCTCCAGCAAAGAATTTCAAAGGGCTCCTGTCTTTTTGAATCTTGCCTATTATACAGATTTCAAGGATTTCATGATAATTAAGATTTGCCAACACATGGAAATCTCTGCTTTTGACATCTCATTGTGCACCTCAGTTTGAATTAGATATGCTTTATTAAATATAAAAACATACTTTTTCACAAATTTCTAGGTGAAATTCCAAAATACGGTAAACATTACAATCACTTATTCTCCAAACTAGGGTCTGAGTACAGGCAACTCTTCAATGAGTTACTCTGAGTAACTATCTAAACAACTCTGAGTAACTACCTAAGCAAACCAAAAAACATTTTACTTAAAAGAAAATTAAAATGCTATTTGAGCCTGTGGACATTGCAATTATAGCATATGCATAGTCAAGAAAAATACATAGGGATTTTTTTTCTGTTTTCCTGGATTCACATCATGACTGTCTGACTAGGTATGTGGACATTGGACAAATTACTTAACTATGAGTCAAGTTTCTCATCCATAATAATATAATATTTTCTTTCATGGGCTTATATTTTATAAAGGAGACCAGTCACTATTTTAGGAATTTATTAAGTATAATGGTTAATCAGTTTTATCTCTGCTGTGGTTTGAACAGGGTTTATGTTTCAGTTATATAAAGCTTGATCTCTGGGGTGGTGATATGGGTAGAAAGGAGGCAGGAGGGAAAAAGATGAATCTTTGGGAGGTGGGGCCTACTTGTAGTTTTGGATCATTACAGGTATGTCCTCAGAATGCAATATGGAACATCAGTCTGTCTCTCAATCTGTCTCTCCCTCTTCTCCCTCCCTTCTTTTCCCCTTTTCCTGTTTGGTAAGCTCTTCCACACTTGCCATGCTCTGTTCTGAGGTGACACACCTGAGAGACAATGTCCTTACCAAAACTGAGTGGATGGCAGCACTATGCCTTTCAATATCCCAAACTGTAAGCCAAATAAACCTTTCCTCTTTATAAAGCTAGCTGTCTCCAGTACTTCTTTTTAGTAACTAAATACTGATTGATACATCCTACATAATATAAAAATGTTACTAAGAAAATCTTTTTTCCATAGTAAATAAATGTTACTAAGAAAATCTTTTTCTACAGTAAATATGTGTTTATTTTCCCATGTGATAAACTAAAGGATTAGCTTTCAATTTCCTTGTGCAGAACTTAATAAATATTACTTGATCATACTAGCACATTATACATGTCACCTCATTTAATCTACATTAGGTATATTCCTGTGAAGATTCAATAGAGATGAGAAAAATAAAGCTTTATGAAGTTAGATCATTTCATCTCACTCTATTTAGCATTGTTATAATCAAGAAGACAAAAAAATTGAAAACACTGTGCACACAGAGAAAGGGAAACTCTGAAATCCTCTCAGTGAGAAAGTAAATTAGCACAGCCATTATGGAGAAACAATACAGAAGTTTCTCAAAAAATTGAAAATATATCTATCATACAATCCAGAAATCCCAGTAGTGACACATAATCAAAAGACACAAAACCTTTATATCAAAGATATATCTGTACTTCTATGCATACTCAAGTACTGTGTATAACAGCCAGGATATGAGTTGTTCCTTGATAGATGATTTTTAAAAATAAAGTATACATACAAAAAAATTAAAAAATAAAAATAAAGTATACATACATAATGAAATATCTACTCATAAAAAATAAAGAAGTCATTTTTGGCATCATTGGTGTACTGGAAGACACCATTTTAAGCAAAAAAAGCAAAGCAAAGAAAGACAAATATGACCTATGTTCACTCATTTACAGAAACTTAAAAAAAACCTTGATTGCAGGGGGTAAATAATACAACAATAGACTAGTGGTCACTACAGGATCTAAAGGGAAAAAGGCAGGGAAACAACTGTAGGCTAACAGTCACCAAATACAGCTATATAGCAGCTAATGTTCTAATGGCTTATAACACAGTAGTTTAAAAATTTTATTATTAAATATGTCAAACTAACTTGAAGAGAAGAATCTCAAGGTTCCCAGCACAGCAATTCTAAGTGTTTGGGGGAACAGGAATGCTAATTATACTGATTTGATGTACACTGTATTCATGCATTTGATAAATGTATACAAATTTAAAATACAATAAAATAAGAAATTGGATAATTTGTAGGAATTCACAATGTTAAAACATGGCAGAGGTGAACTTGAGGCCAAACAGTGGTATTTTCCAGAGTTTCTGTTCTAAATCTGTTATAATGAATAAAATGCTATAATAGAGAGATAATTTCTCAACTTTTCAAAACCTATTTGTTCCATACAGGCACTCTTAACAAATTCCCACAAACACAGCAATAGAAATAAGATTTGAATCTTTTATACTTATGGCTTGAGTTCCTCTATCTCCCTTCATAATATGGGTTTGTGTGTAGATCTATAATTTAGATCATCACCATGGGCTTCAGAAAAGCATGTCAAAAAAGACCTTTTGGCATTCTCCTATGTTCCTCTGTAAAATACTAGCACAAGAGATATTTAGCTTTACCAGATTGGTTATTCCCTCTCTTCCTTTTCTTTCTTTCCTTCCTTCCTTTCTCCCTCCCTCCCTCCTTTCTCTTCCTTCCTTCCTTCCTTGCAATCCAAGAGCTCTGGAAAATATAGCTTATCCCACTCTGCTACTCAAATGATTAAACAAACATAATGTTCTATCCTGTTACAGGTGGGAAGATGGGAAATGTTGACCAGCACCTGGCTAGTGGTTTATCATTGTGAAATTCCATTAAAATGTTTCCACTCACTTAGCCTAGCTCATTTGCTAATGAGAAGTGGGGTTTATGAATTTCCTGACACCCACTAGTCACTGCAAAACCCCGATGTCAGGCTATCCCGCCTCCTCTGATCGATCCCAGAGGTACCTTCCTTCAGGGCCTTGCAATGAGTCACTTCTTAGGGTTATGAAATGAGAAGTACTTTTCCTTTCGTTGCTGAAGCTGTTTCTTGGTAACGGTTGATTGGGAAATTTGCTCTTTATCAGCCATTCAGTTAAGGGACTAAAGCAATGCTCTGTCTCTGAGTATCTTGGTTACTAGTAATCATTTTAGTGAAATATGGTGTTAGTTTAGATTTTTCTTGACTTGAAAATCTAAATTCTGGATTTGATCACCCTAAGTATAGTAATTTCAATGATCTCAATCAATATATTTGTTGTCAAAATCATGGTCTACTACAAGGGCAGACCAAAGAATAGTCTTTATTTAGATATTTACAAATATGTATATATAATCTTGTATCAATAACGTAAGGAAAACTTAAATGAGACCCAATTTTGAATGAAGACACAATATAACTTCACTTTAATATCCTCTTGATTTAGTACTCAAGCAGATTTTCTTACTTGTTAGGTAGTTTCTGCTATAAATAGTGACTAAATATTAACCAATTTTGGTCTTATACTAACCTCATTCATTCATAAAACAATCTTATATTAAACTCATTCATTCATTCACAAAATAGCTATTACATATTTCTCAGGCTAGGACCAAGTAGTGAACAAAATAGAAACATTTCTTGCCTCTCATGGAATTTTTATTTCAATGCATTTGCTTGCTTCATGTATATATATATATATATATATATATATATATTATATGTGTGTGTGTGTGTATATATATATATATATATATATATACATATATATATGATGCTTGTACCCTAGTTACCTAGGAAGTGGAGATGGGATAATCCCAGCTGTGGGGAAAAAAAAAGTTCTGGAGACTCTCTCATTCAATGGCTGGTCATGGTGGTACATACATATCATTCAATTTAGAAGGAAACAGAGTAGTATGTTCCTGTAATCCCGATCATCATGGGTAAGCACAAGTAGGAGGCCAACAGCCCAGGTTACCTCAGGCATAAGAGACAATACCTATATACCTTGAAAATAATCCAATAGAGAAACATGGGGAGGTGTTACTGAAGCAGAATGCAAATGCAAGTGCAAATGTGAAGCCTTGAGTCAATTCCCAGCATAGCCAAAAGAAAAAGTTTCACAATTAAATGTAATTGGAGACAAATATAATTAGCAAGAACATTTTAAAATAATCAAGTTTACAGAAGCAAAGCTGACAGTTATCCTCAATTTGCCAGACAGATGAGGTTTATTTATCACATCTTGGACTCTTGTAAAATCTTGTTGGCACATCTATCTAATCAAATAATAATTATTAGCTCATAGTACTAAGCACCTGCTAGGTATGTTTTAGGAACCAGGAATATTTTTTGTTCTGTCAGTGTAGAGAGGCAGAAATGTGAAAAGAGCTAACAAAACCAAAACACATCGAGTATGGACAATATTTCTCTACTATCTGCAGGACTTCCGGATGTTGCAGGAGACTTCACTTCTATCCTTGCACCAGGAATAATTTATGATGGAAGAGTGCCAAATTATTTTCAAGTCAGTGAATAGGAAAGTATTCTGAATATCAGATCAGTAGAAAGATTAATGATCATTGTTATTAAATTTGAGAACTTTTCAGAACAGGTGAAGGCCTATGTGTGCAAACTTAAAAAAATTATTTTACTGTAAAGATGTTTTACAAAGGGGTTACAGTAACATAAGGTGATCAGTAAATTTCTTGTCAAGCATTGTTACCCCCTCCTTTGTTTTTCTCCTACTATCCCTTCCCTCCCCCACCTTTCCCCTGCCCCCACCCCAAGTTGTAAAGTTCATTTCCAACATAGTGTCTTGTGAAATTATTGTTGCAATGGGTCATCTTGTGTCTTCGTTTCAGCATTTTGTTATTCCCCTTCCCCTCCCCAAATTAGATAAATGTATATACAAGATGCAGGGCACCAAAATCAAATAGTGACAAAAGGAGATATACCATACCATAACATACAAAAGAAACAACAGCAAAAAAAGTCACACAGTACAGTAAAAACAACTAATGCAGACATTTTTCAAAATGTCTTATTTTCTGTTGCTTATTTTCCCCACTGCTTAAAATGATAATAACAACATCAACAACAAGAAGGTGGGTGCTGATAGCTCATGCTCATACCTGTAAACCAAGGTACTCAGGAGGCTGAAATCTGAGCATCACCTTCAAAGCCTGCCAGAAGCAAAGTCCCTGAGACTCTTACCTCCAATGAACCACTTAAAAAGCCTTAGGAAGAACTATGGCTTAAGTGGTTGAGGAACAGCCTTGAGGGAAGAGACTCAGGAACAGTGGCCAGGCCCTACACACATGCACACACACCCGCACGCACGCACACCCGCACACACACTCACACCTGCACACATGCACACACATGCGCACTCACACACACGCACACAAACGCGCACTCACACAAGCACGCACACATGCGCGCGCACACACGCACCCACATACACGCACGCACCCACACACGCACACGCGCGCGCACCCGCACGCACACACACACACACACGCGCACGTGCGCGCACACCCGCACCCGCACTCACACACATGCACACACGCACGT
The DNA here is from genome assembly GCF_000151885.1 of Dipodomys ordii. Lineage (NCBI taxonomy): Eukaryota > Metazoa > Chordata > Mammalia > Rodentia > Heteromyidae > Dipodomys > Dipodomys ordii. Next base: position 11,972,909 of record NW_012267264.1, read on the forward strand.
ACACGCGCGCACACACGCACCCGCGCGCGCACCCGCACGCACACACACACACACACGCGCGCGCACGCGCGCGCACATGCACACCCGCACCCGCACTCACACACATGCACACACGCACGTACACGCGCGCACACGCGCACACACGCACACGTGCACACACACACGCACGCGCGCGCGCACACACACGTTATTGGGCACATCTGGAGTAACAGGAAATTTCCTGCATCCGAAACGTTGTGAGCCTCTAGTTTAAAGGAATTTACCACAGACGCTCCAAACCCACTTTCCACACGCAGCAGCGATGAAGAGGATGTTTAATCCGCCGCTAACCCTTACTTTACAACAAATACACTCGACCTATTGTTTTGGACACAAGGGCCGGCGCCGACGAAGCCCAGCGGCTGCTTCCTCACGACCTCGCGGGAGCAGAACTGCGCTGCCCAGCGCCAGTGAGTGACAGGAGAGTGCGCGGTGCGCCACGGGAGTTGTGGGCCGCGGGGATTGTGGGAAATGTAGTCTGGCGACTCCGCCCTCCCCGCCATTCCGGTAATGGCTGCTTCCTGGAAGGTAACGTACGGCCGCCGATCGCTCGGGTGTATTTACAGAACAGGACCAACTGGCACCTTGCCGGGCCAAAGAATGGATTCTTTTTCCTTGTAGTCTTTGTGTCACGTCTTGGGGATGGACGTGTGCCTCGGCCGGGGTGACTTGGGCTGCTTCTGTGTGGGAGCGATAAACTTGAACTGTAGTTCCCACTTCTTGGGCGAACTGTGGTCTGCACTGGTTCCCAGAGCTCCCAGTCCCCGCGGAAGATGCCCGAACTCACGTGTAGATCTTCCTTTCTACTCCAATAGGTGGTGTCACGTGTCACCTCTTAGCCTCGGGACCCGGAGCTCCAGGAAGGAAGTTCGGATAGAACTTTATCTATTCCATTTCCTTGGTGAGTCTTGCTACTTGCTCACACCCTCACAGTTACATGTCCTGTGACTTTAGCCGGATTTGTCAGCATTTTCCAGGTAGAAGAACTATCCCCCCCCCCACATCCCAAGAGAATGTCACTTTTATTCACTAGGCTACTACTGTGGCTCCATTTTTACTTGGTAGTAGTTTTGACATTACAAGGGAAGAATTAATGGGGCTAGACTGTTGTTGGGAGATTAGCCACAAATGTCCAAGTATAACCAGTACTTCCCACAGGTTTGTTTTTGTTTTTTTCATGTGTAAAAGGAGGAGATGGATCTGAAATGAATCATAACCTCTTGTAAGTTAAGAGTAGTGGATGGTTGATGATGTGTAGATATCTGTTGTCGTTTGCAAAAATAAGAATTTTTAAGATGCTTGATTTAATATGCTTTTTAATATGCTTGGTTTCTAGGAACCTTTGGACCTCAGGACCCCAACATCATGATCTCCATTTCTGCACAGATGCTGGTAGTCTTCATTTCACTGCTTTTGGTTCTGCCTGGTGTGGAAGCAGTAGAAGCCGGAGATGCAATTGCTCTCTTGTTAGGTGTAGTCCTCAGCATCACAGGCATTTGTGCTTGCTTAGGGGTGTATGCGAGAAAGAGAAATGGACAGATGTGACTTTTGCAAGGCTCCTTGGATGGCAGACTTCACCCTGACACCCTCAAAACCTTTACTGAAGATTGATCCTCAAAGTTCCCGGCAAACCTAAATAGGATGATTTCACATTTGTAGTCTTTTCCCATAAAATGGGAACAAATAGAGATATATTAAATGTGGTGGGAGAGGAATTTTTATAACAAATAATGCACTAAAAAAATGCAGCCTGTCATTTATATTCACTGCTTAAAAAAAAAGAAGAAAGAAAGAAGGCTTAAGTTTGTAAAAGTAGTATTTCATAAACATTTTAAAAGCATGTGAAGTGGAAAGAAGGAAGCTTTGTTCCAGAATCTGGCAAATCACCATGGTTTAGTTATAATCACTGCCTCCTGAATTGTTGAGGAACTCTTTACTCAGTGTTTGTATTAGATTACTTTTGTTTTAATCTGTTAAAGTTAATATTTTACTTAGATATTGAATAGCCAAAAATTGAAACTTTTATCTCTGGGGTGGGGAAGGGGAAGTTTAAAAAAATGTATTCAAGCTATTATTGAAATGGATGAGATTTAATGTAAAGAAAACAAAAAATACCCCCCAAAAAACCACAAAAGCCTCTATATTAATTAATATCTCAGTGATGGGAGGTATTCTATTAAATATAAGTCCATTATGTTATAAGTTAGTGTGCGGTGTCCATTTCTGTTTATCTTGGATATTATGTTTGCATAGATTTTTATAGAAGCCAAGTAGAGAACAGCATGGTACTTCTCTCTTAGTTGATCATCAGCTTGAAGACCATCATCAAATACGAGAGGCCAGTGGTAGAAAATCCACAGACAGAAGGAAAATGTAATGGCCTGAGTTGATTTGCATTTCAGCTAAATAAAACACATTTACTGTGACCTCACAACTTGAAGGACCCTCAAGCTAACAACATTACCTGGAGGATTGTTAGAAAGGTCCATTCTTAGACCCCACTCACATAATAGGAATGGAGTCTATCTCAAGAGCCTAAAACAATTTGCATACCATTATAGGTTTATGAAGACTAATCTAACTTACTAGAACTCAATAGTTTATTCCAAGGCTTCCACAAAACTTTTAGGACTTTTTATATCTTGGTTATATAACAATGAGGTATGGTTGTGGAACTCCATGTTATAAAAGTCTACAGTGATTTTTTTGATTCCAAACATATAGCCAGAATGAAGTATTCTTAATAAATTAGCATAGGTTTTGCTAAAAATAAGTAGCCAAGGTTTTTGTTTTTGTTTTTAAATGAATTATCTTTTATAAATTGGCTTTTTTTGTGTCATGACAGGTCTCAACTTTAGAAAACAGGCATACCAAGGAAAGTCTTATTAATGGTGCATTTCTCCAAGTGAGCTGATTTGACTTGCAGGAGAGACTGTTAAAAGTAGTGAGACAGACCCACACTATCAAGACATGGACTCAGGGTTGGAAGCATGGCTCATTCGGTGGAGTGCTGGCCAATGAATGAAAGTGTGAGGTATTGAGTTCAAGTCTCAGTCCTGGGCCTAAAAAATATTTTTAAAAAGATAGCTGTTTTATTATCAGAGAAGGCACTAATATTCTTCATTCAGATAAACAGACCTCAATTATGAATATTTTCTTTTTGAAAGAGAAAGAAATGTTATATTTATATGACAGTTGTTAGCTATTGGTGCTAAAATGTTCAAGTCTGAATATATCAATCAGGACAGGAAAAACAACCTAAATCATGCTTCAATCACAGTTGCCTAGTCATTTGAAGGTACTATACTTTAAATGTTCAAAATAAGCCCGTGTAAGCATTCTTTATTGAACATTTATTTCCAGAAGTGCCTAGAATGAATTTGAGAGCTGCATTATTAAGTCTAGCTTAAAATCAGAGCTCTTCTGAGGTAGCATGCAGTAATTTCTAATGGGCATTATGGGCAATATATCTTCTAAAACTAGCCACCAACTCGGTTGAGAATCTTGATAAAAAGCTATTATCTTTTTCCCTATAGAAAAATTCCCATGCATGCAAAATTTTTACATTAATTTTGGGAGTTCACAGACTTGAACTATCTTGAAGAATCCCAAACTAGAAATTTCCTTTGTTCCCCCCCCCTTTTTTTTTTTAAAGATACCAATTCTAAAATTCCTTTATTTGCTTTGAAGGACAAGTACCGTCCATTAAAGCAGGAATGAGATTGACAAATGTTCCCTATCACACTGTTACAAATGCTTTGTTAGCTCAGTTGAATTCAGTTTTGAGATGGAAGATTAAAAGTTGAAGTCAACAAGTAAAAGATTTAAGCTCCTTGTCAATACTATTTTGTTTCTGTTTTCTGTAATTATATGGTCATCAACTGTTCTCTTAATTCCAAGAATGAATTTCTTTCTAACTGCTTTCATGATTCTCTTTTTTTGTCCTAGTTTTCAGATGTTGGACTGCTTTTATCTGGTTTTATCCTGGTTGCAGTTTGTTCAGTTTATTGAATCTAAAGATTTATGTCTTTTACCCAAATTTAGGAAATTTTCAGTCATTTTTTCAAATACTTTCTCAGCCTAATTAACCCTTTTTTCTCTTCCTTCTAGGACCCTAGTAACCCAGGGGAAATCTTTTGTTGTAAACTCACAGGTCTATGAGACTATATCTTTTTTTTTAACATTTTATCTTGATTGTGCAGTTTGGGTAATTTCTAGAAAGTATACTGTCCTCAACTTCACTGGTTATTACTGTCAAACCTTGACTTGTTTCATGTCTTCTGTTTATTTCCTAAAACTTTCTGTGTCTCTATTTGTTTCTGCTGTGTTTGCAATTGTTCATCAAAGCACCTGATAACTGTCAAAATTTATGGCCAATAACTCGAACGTTTGTGTCATTTAGTATTAAGCACTTAATATTTCCAACAATAGGTCTTTCCTAAGTAACCTGATAAAAGCTCAATAGCTGCTCAGATTCTCTATGAAACACAGGAAATTTGATTTTGCCTGTTTAGGAAAATAGCTTATCTGGTCCATAATCTGCCAAGAAAAATACTCTGATGTTAAAAGTCATATAGATAGAAGAAACACAAAACATATTTAATGTTTCTTTCCTCTGGAAACTTCATCTGGAGAATGGAAAAAAAGCTGATCCCAGACATGATTTTTCTACTTTATTCGAAAAGCTAAATATTGGCAGGATAAGCCTTTAAATGTTTTTTTCTAAATTTTAATAACTTCATTTATCTAAATAGTATGTGGCAGGTAATATTTATATATTGTATCAGAAAAGCCAAAGATGAGGGAAGAATGTAGTTAATAAAAAAACACAAAAATATGATTTAATTTTGCATTGATTTGTAGTACCAGGACTATAATACTCATTTCTTACTAAGTCCATTATATATAGGTGATTAACATTTTGAAAATATTAGTTGGTACCTCATTTTGTTCTGAAATGGAATTATTGAATTTTATATACTAGAGGGCTAGTTATTTATAAAGGGCCAATAATCACATAGCACTTTGTTAAACATTGAAATTATAACTATCATTTCTCAATATTAAGATAATTTTGCTCTGGATAAATATGCAAAAATGACAAATGAAAAATTTTAGAAGCAAACGTGATCACCCCTAGCCAGAACACCTACCATATTTTCTTTCAGATAATTTGCCAGAACAACCCTTTTATTTTACCACAAAAATTACCAGGTTATTTTAATACCAACATAAAACAATTTTATGAGTCCTGGGTTGATATATGCTAGCTTTCACTTGTTGAATCAACACTGTGCAAGACATTATTATCTTTAGAAAGAAAAAATCACAAGGAATTGGCCTTGATAATAATTTACCCTTCACAATTTTTTCACCTGTAAAATTATGACAGTAGTCTCCCAGAGGCTTCCTAGTGATAGAATTTTGTAGCTTCATAAAGAAGTTTTCCAAATGTCAAAGATAATAAGATTGAATGGATAACTCAATATTGAAGTTGTGTCCAGTCAAGTTTTGAGGAGCTGATCTTCAATTCTTACTGAAAACTACTTTATAATTATTTGGTACATTTCAGTTCAGGGGTAGATCATTTTTTGGTATAAAGTGAATCTGTTAGGGATTGTGTCAAAAATATATAATTAAAAACAAACGGTAGCCCTGCCACTCCCACTGACAGCAAGCAAGCTACATACTAATACAGGCCTGACAGTATCTAGGAACAAGCAACCCAGCAGTTCATCTCTTCAGTCTCCCCTAAGCCCTACAAGGGAGATTGCTGGCAGGCACCAACTTCCCAGTGGTAGAGACAGTCCCATGATCGGATTTATGGCACATTTCTCTTTCACATACTCCATACACAATCTCCACTGGGGAATCCAATGATGCCCAGGACCAACACATTTCTACCTTATGACTTCTATCTGGTTAAGACCACCGTGATGATTTGAGTAAGATGCACACCAGCGTTCAAGTGTTTCTCACTTCCTATCTTACCTTTTTTCTAACCCAGTTATTGTAAAGATACTGTACAGAGGGCTTATAGTTACATGAGTAAGGTAATGAGTACATTTCCTATAGAGCATAACTTCCTCCTTTGTTTTTCCCCTACCCTCCCTTCCCTCCCCACCTCCTCAACTCCTCCCTCAGCTGCCCCCCCCCCAAGTCGTAAAGGTCGTTTTAAACAGTGTCTCATTGTTGCAATGGGTCAATCTGTATCCTTGGTTCAGCATTTCATTATTTCCCTTCCCCTCCCTAAATTAGAAAAATGTATATACAAGATGCAAGGCACCAGAATCAAATACAGTGAAAACAAGGGTTAAACCTTGGGGGAAGAACATACAAAAGAAACAAAAATATCATATAGTATATCACTAAAAACAACAGCATGAGTACATTTCTTTTGAAAAAGTGTTACCCCTCCCTCATTGTCTCCTGTTTTCCCCTCCCTGACTCCTATCCACACCAAGTTGTAAAGCCCATTTCCAACAGGTCTAGTGAGTAACATTGGTTCACCCTTTGTCCCATGGTTTCTGTGTTTCCTCTTCCCGTCCCCAAATCAGATAAATATATACAAGACAAAGGGTACAGAAATCACATAGTGGTAAGCCAGATCCAGAGAGCTTTTCTTTCAAGAAATAGTGACTTACTCTACTGTCCAAGCAAGACTTGAACTGGGCTTATGCAATCTTCCTGCTTTGGCCTCCTTGGTAGCTATAACTGGGAATATATCACTGCCTCTTACCATGGTGCAGACACAGATGTGATCCTGGTACATCCCAGCTCAAACCCTTTATTAGATTTTTTCTGTGTGTGAATTTCTTAACAAGTCCTAAGAAAAAAAGCACTGTTTAATTTTCTCCATTCTCATCGTTGTAACTCCAAACATACCTTACACTAAACCTTTGTTACTTTCTAGGATACACCATACATACTCTGTCCTCTTCTTCATGGTTAACCTCATGAGCATGCCTGCCCACTGGTATATACTAACATGTTCTGTGCCTATGTTCTCACCTCCTATGTTTGAACAGCAAGTTAGGATATTTTTCACTGACCCTTGCATGTAACTGTATGAGCACAACATTCTTGATACCTCCTCTGAGGAATACATGACACTGCTAGAATTTCTGTTGACTTTATCTCAGATACCCTCAAAACCATCTCAGAATTCTAAGCTCTGTGGAAGCAGAGCCAAGTCCCTTAATTCACTTTGTTCTCAGCTTCCAGCATATAATGCCAAGTATAAGTTCATTCCATGTAACACCAGGAAACAAAGTTAGTGAAAGAATCAAGATCCTTTTTTTGGGGGGTGGGGAGGGGAGGTTGTGGGGCTTGAACTCTGGCCTGGGCACTGTCCCTGAGCTCTTCAGCTCAAGGCACTTGAGCCACAGTGCCACTTGCCACTTTGGGTTTCCTGGTGGCTAATTGGAGATAAGAGTCTCACAGACTTTCCTGCCTGGGTTGGCTTTGAATCGCGATTCTCAGAGCTCATCCTTCTGAGTAACTAGGCTTACAGGCATGAACCACCAGTGCCCTGCTCCTGATACCCTTTTACAGAGTCTAGCTAGCTTCACTGTCTTCAGTCTCTTCAGATTTTCACAGGACAAGTATGGGATTTCATTGTGAGATTTTACATTTTCTATGGAATTGAAATTATGTTCAGCAAACATGATATTAGAATTTTAAGATACATTCTTTAATGTTCTGCACAGCATTTAATTAATAATCCACCATTTTAAATAGTAAACCACAGGAGGATTGCTCCTTTGTCCCTTCCCATAGTTTATTCTTACCATGCTACAACACACTGCCAGAGATACCAAAATCAATCTACTAGGTCTGCAGGCTTGCCTTTTATACTATACCAATTTCATTTTTTTTCATAAAGCTTTCCTCCAAAAAAGTTAATAATAACTTTTTACCTTTATTACAGGTAAAAATACAGCTTGAGAGCAATTTAGAGTTCATATTTACTCATGTCACCTTTGTCAGTTAATCTCAGACAATTGCCAACAAATGGTAGTTCTTAGCTGATGCTACCCCTAAACATATCCAAGGCCACATTTCATTCCAGTAGGAAGGCTGTGTCAAACAAGAAGAAAGAAATGGGAGGAAGAAAGGATATCTAGAGTCCAAGTCTACATTTTCAGAGATAACATTCTCACATAAATAGGATTTCATATAGCCCACTCTCAATCATGGTGAATGCACTATCAAGGAGTTGCTCTGCTGTCGTGTTGGGCTCTGAGTCTCTGAAGAATAAATTAATTCAATGTCTAGTTATGACCAAATGTAAAAAAAAAACACGTTAAAACAATCATCTTGTCCATTCAAATGTTTGATCCTCAACTGAGCATGTTGGTGCACATCTGTAATTTTAGCATTCTGTATGTGGAGGATGGAGGTTTATCAGTTGAACCCAACCTGGGACACATGGTGTATCCATGCCACCCTGGGATATAGAGTGAAATTCTGTCTCAAAATAAAAAGTGTTTTGACTTCTATAAAACTGTTTTCTTAGAGCTATGTGTATTTTATTCATGTGGTCACCATTTAAAGCATATGTAGTACTGGGCTGGGAAGGTGGCTCAGTGGTAGAGCGCTTGCCTTGCATGCAAGAGGCCTTGGGTTCGATTCCTCAGCACCACATAAGCATAAAGAAAAAAGCCGGAAGTGGTGCTGTGGCTTAAGTGGTAGAGTGCTAGCCTTGAGCTGAAGAGCTGAGGGACAGCACCTAGGCCCAGAGTTCAGGCCCCACGACTGGACCCCCCCCCAAAAAAAATAAAAAGTAAAGCATATGTAGTATTGGTATTTGGGTTAGTATGGCTCTTTTGAATACTACTTCCCTCCCACATACAAACATCAAGGGAAGTCTTTTGAGTATTTGACTTTTGAAAGAAGCCAGAATAATTCTGAGCTGAATGTGTGTGCATGAGATAGATGAGCCAAAATAGAAAGACCAACCTCTTGGTGATCTAATTCTTCAATTGAATGAGATCACAGAGTTCCCATTATCCCTGTCTGTGAATGAAGACACTAAGCCCTAGAAAGGTAAGCTTACACACTCCCTTCCCTCTGCCCCAGCCCTGTTTGTTTTTTGGGGGGGTGGTAATTTTTTTGCTTTGGTTAATTTTTTAATATAATCTTCAATTATGTAGTTCCAGGCTGGCCTAGATTGTAATTCTACCTATGCTTTCCACCCAGCTGAGATTATTTCTGTTTTGTTGAGATAGGATCTTGTTACCTTTTTTTGTATCCAACATCTCATTATCCACTTATCAGTACCCAAAATTACAGAGATGAGCCGTGCCATGCAGTCCCTATTTTGACATTTGCAGGTCACCTTCCATGTACATAAATTTAATGAAGTTTCAGTGAACTAACATATTTATTTTCCATACCTTTTAGTTTAGTTTTTGTTTAACAACTAAATGTTTCATAGATACTTTAACATCCATGTATTTACCAATACTCAAAAGCCATTCCATTAATAATACTAAACATGACAGTGGTTTCTACCATCTTGCCATTATTGATAATATTATGATAAGTAAAACATAATTTTCACTGTGTCAAAAAGATATGTATATGCTTTGATCCTATAGTTCCAGCCTAGAGATATAATCTTAATTATTATTATTATGTAGTTTTACAAAGAGATTACAATTCCATAAGTGAAGTTATGCGTACAATGCTTCTTGGTCAATGTCACCCCTTCTATCATTATCCTCTATCCCTCCCATCCCTACTTTTTTATTATAATTCACAATATACAAATATGTACCTAAATAAATTTCTGAATAACCCATTGTACTAATCTTTTAAAGCACATGCTTTTCAGAATGGAAGATAATTGAGCTGACTATACACTATGGAACCAGAAATTCTAGTGGTCTGGCTTTATAAAAGATGTCTTAATTTTAGTTGTGGAAAGAAAGGTTTTTATCCAAGGAGAAAAGATAACAAATGTCTTATTAGAAAAAAAAAGCCCAGAGTCACTGTGTACTTTTATAATAAGCAATTTGTATGAGGGGCTCACACACACACACACACACACACACACACACACAGACCCAGTATGAAAGAAATACCACATATTCTTGAGTTGTCATATTCACGATTATTCTTAGTGTTTTTCTAATGGAGGTAATCATTATTTGTCCAATGACCCCTACATTTTATTGTGAGTGGTCAATAATAATGATAACTATCAATAAATAATATTAATATTATCATAATTATAATAATAAGCACCAAGTCTCACAGTGCAGAGCTTCTTTCCCCAGGACTGTTGCTAAGCAACAAGAGCTTATGGCTAAGAAAGGCTAGGTAGTACAATAGAAAGAGCACTACACAAGGTGTCAGGAGACAAGGTCATGATTCTGAATACAAATATGCTCTATAGCACTCAGATGACTTGCAAGTTACCACAGGTCCCCTTTTTTAAAAGGAAATTGAATAGAAGTGGCCTGCCCAAAGCATGTGTTTTTCTGGTAGGCACTTTAAACAATGATTCCTATTAGATGAAACAGGTTCAACATGAATGGAGGTTAGAGGGCAGAAAAAAAATACAAATGATTTCTTGACAAATGACATGATTTTTCCCAGTGTCACATTACCAGTAAGTGATGGATAAACAAGTCTGTCTCTAGAGCCAGAAGATCTTTTGCCTATCCATACTATAAGTAAGAGTGGGAAAGAAATCTGTTGTCTACCATACAGCAGAGCCATTTTCCAATGGTCATCCCTTTATCCAGTCTAGACCCAATGCTTATACACTTACTACTCATCTCCTCTTTCTCTTTTTAATTCATTTAGAGTGGTATTTACTCATTTAGCATTATTAACACTGAATAAAGAAGAAACACAATGTCACTTGCACTGTGACCAAAACTATGGAGCCCAAAGGTCACTTAAACTGTTTTTCCTTGATAGATTTCCATTGTGGCTTCTCTCCATACTTGACTGATTATTTCCTTTGTAGAATCCACTACTTTTGTTTTTTTTTGAATTATTCTCTGATAGAAAATAACTTAAAGCACTCATTTTTCCCTCAAACAGTTATATCTTAAGAACTGTTCTTGCTGCCAACCCCACTGAAACATCTCCCCTCCCCCTCCCCCTGAACAAACATATCTGTGGTCTTGGGAGAGAGCCTCAAACATTAAAACTTCTCAATCAAAATATCATCGCTTTCACTCCACCTCCATCTCACCCCACTTCTATCTGCCCCATCTAACTTCACTTTTTCTGCCTAGCTGTAAGTAGAGATGGGGCAGGTGTATACTATTTCCCCTTCATCCAGGTTGAAAGAGATTTGTTTGCCCTTCCCAGGCTTTCCTTCTGAATAAAACCTGTTTGATTGTTGAGTTCAGTCTCTCTGCTCTTCTTTTTTTACACATTCTCTTATTCATTTATTTTACCAGTATCTATTAAAGCACCTGTTCAATACCACACATCTATATATGTGGGCAAGACTGATGTTGAAGTAATAAATATCAGTTCATGGTAGTTATACCAAGAAAAATAAAGCACCATAATACTATAGAAAAGAATAGGCGAGGAGGGATGCCATTTTGTAGGATATCAGAAAAGGCATCTCTGATTAGGTAAAACACAAGTGTAGAGCTGAAGAAATAAAGTATTTAGAAAAATAGCTGCTAAAGAAAGTGGGCACACACTAAACCGTAGATTCTGAGGTGGGTTTGTATTTAGTGTGGCCAAAGAACTGTGGCACTGAGGAAGGCACTGAGTGTGGATGAGTTCAGTGTTACCAGAGAACCAGATGGCAGGCTGTGGCAAGGATTTGGACTTTGGCCTCTATTTGGAGGGTTTCTGGCAGACAGGAGACATGCTCTAATTTAATGTGTTAAAGAACACTGTGTGCTTCAGAGAATAAACTACAAGTTCATGAGAATAAGACTGATTCAGAGTTCATGGCAATCACTGTAGGAAGAGAAGATACCTTTTTCAGCTGAAGATTTTCAGCTGTGAGATTTTGGAGTTCTTTTCTACCAGCCCCTCTCCCCACCACTTTGTTTTCTTCTTAACTGGTTTCTCTTACTCTTCAGATACTTCATCCATTCCCAAATCTTGAATGATGACTTTTACCATCTTTTTCTCTCAATACTTTCTTTCTTAGATAATTTGTCTGTTGCTGATAGTGCCCTAAGATTTCTACAGTGAGCAAACTACTTCTATATAGCTTGACCTGACTCCCAAGTTCAAGCTTTAAAGCACTTAGTACTCACAGATGAATGACTGATTGTTAACTCCTGCTAATTTGCTAACATTAAATTCATTTTCTGTCAAAACTGTATGCCTTGCCTGAATTCCTTGTTTGTAGATATGAACCATCCATTTCCTAGACAGCCAAGCTTGATCAGGTCTTACTTCACTAACAGAGACTCAGCCATAACATGTTTTGCTTGTGAGTTCTAAGCATGATCAACATGAAAAAAGATATTGTACCACTGCCTTAGAAAAAAGTTTAAAAACAGGGTTACACCTAACCCTGTTTGTAAAGTCATTCTTAGCTGGAAACTTGATATTCTATGAACAATAAAAATATAGGGATGAAATAGTAGTAGAGAAAGAAATTCTTAGTTTAGATTTCCACTTACATGCATCTTACATTAGTTCTGGCTTTGGTAACCAAAAGGATTTGAAAAAGTTTTGAGTAAAAACTCAAGAATTTGGGCTGGGAAGGTGGCTCAGTGGTAGAGAGCTTGCCTTGCATGCATGAGGCCCTGGGTTCGATTCCTCAGCACCAAATAAGCAAAAAGAAAAAAAGCTGGAAGTGGCGCTGTGGCTCAAGTGGTAGAGCTCTAGCCTTGAGCTGAAGAGCTGAGGGACAGCGCCCAGGCCCAGAGTTTAGGCCCCACAACTGGACCCAAAAAAAAAAACAACTCAAGAATTTCTTCTTGTTGTTTACTAGCAAACAACAAGAAGATAATGTAATAAACCTATAAAGGTCCAGGATATTTGTAATGAAGTCAGAACATCTCTAGGATTACATACTGTCTGAAGTTCATAAAATGTAAGACTTCTTCTCAAACTGATGCATTTTATGAAGATGAGATTCATTCAACAGTCCATTTGGATTTAAACAGAGAGAATCTACAAATACTGGGAGTTTCTGAGCTCCTATATTCCATGGTGTTTTTATGGGCAGGGGGTGGTTCTTTTAAATTACTTTTTCTTTATATTCCATGTAACTTTGCAAAACTAAATAAGCAAATAGTGTTTAACAAATATTCCTCTGGAAAGTAAAAGTGGCAAGTCTGGTCTTCAAAGATACAGTACACTACAATGAGCTGTGGTTAATTAGGTACAGATGGGACGAATTGCTAAAAGGAAGTCTCATGAAGGGAAGAGACCTCAGACCCACACCTCACATAGTAGGCCTGCTGAGATGTCACTAAAAGCTCAAGTCATGACCTGTTGATTTTTCTTCTCAACTTTGGTCAAATTCTTAATTTTCATTCAATTAACTCTGAGACTGTAAAATTGCTTCTCTAGGCATCTTTATTTTACTAAACAAGAGGTATTAAGGACTTAGTGTGAAAAAGAAATGTAGGAAATAGTATAATACTAATTTAAAATTGCTTTGGACATACTGGTTTGAATGAAATATATTATTAAAATTAGCTATACATACTTACATACTTCTCTTTGTTTTATATTTACCTATTAAAATTAAACATATATGTGCTCATGTTAAATATCTATAGGCAGTATTTGGTTCATGCCATAGGCACAATATACTGAAAATGTATAGCATTTAATATCAAAAACTGAAATCTACCTGGGTACCAGTGGCTCGCACCTGCAATCCTAGCTACTCAGGAGGATGAGATATGAGGATTACAGTTTAAAGCCAGGAAAGGACAAGAAAGTCTATGAGACTCTTATCTCCAATAATCCACCAGAAAACTGGAAGTTGTGCTGTGGCTCATGTGCTTGAACACTAGTCTTGAACTAAATTGTTGAAGGACAGTGCCCAGGCCCAGAGTTCAAGCCCCACAACTGGAAAAAAAAAAAAAGGCTTAAATCTAGTTTCCGGCATTTAACCATTTTTTTTAAGGTAAGTCACTTAGCACAAATGCCAATTTTTTTTCATTGGCCTTGACAACTTATTACTCATCAACTGAAAGTGATTTTGTCATCAGTAAAATGGAACTATGGAACCTACCTCCTATGATTTTGTGAAAAGTAAATAAGTTAATAAATACAAAGAATAAAATCTGTCACATTATAAGTACCTTATAATTACACATGCTCCTAACTTATTCTATGATGCTATGAACTATGATGAGCTCACAGTAAGTTGATAGTATAAGTAGCCAATGCACACATTTAACACACAGCTAGCAATACAGTATATGATTGACAATTGGTTTGTTTTTTCACACTTGTCACACTATGGCTAACTTACTGCTGTAGCGTGTTAACCAGCTGAGCACTCCAAGAGAAGGTGAACTATCACTAGCCCAGGAAGAGATCAAAATTCAAGGCATGGTTTCTACTGACTGAATATGATTTTGGCACCATCATAAAGACAAAACAAGTGGAAGTCAAATCACGAGAAGGGATTATATTAACTACCTATGTCTCTCAATTTGGTTTTATATTGAAAGGATAACAGTATCTCTTAGTATAAAGTTAAAATTCAATGAAATAATACATTTAAACATAATTTGCACATCATAAACATTCAGCTCTAAAACTCAATAAGTTTTGTCAGTTTACAGTTGGTACAAAGTTCAATTACTGCCAAGGTTAAATATGATTTCAGCTTGCACATCACTTCACCGTAGCTGGGGTAGGGAATCTTTTTTTCTGTCAAGGGCCATTTGGATATTTACAATCTCATTTGATAGCATTATTTATCCACCCAGACAGATGACAATAGGAGGATGAAGACATGCATAGGAAAACATATATGCTTGTCTTATAAAATCAATGATTTCACAGCCCTGTATTACCTGTGTCACACACATACACACACACACACACACACACACACACACACACACCACATTTCTACAGTACAAGTATGATGGTCTACTCTATCTTTTCTTTTTCTATCCCTCTATTTAACGTGAAGTTTTAGTAAAAAATCAAGAAATCTCAGAGTTGATGCCAAACTTACACTCTCAAACTACTGTGTATATGTAGTCACTGGGCATTTAATTTGATCTCCCAATTAATATGATGTGCAATAACCTTATGTTGAGTTAGGGTTTTCTATAATATATTGAACTTTAGAAATATGTAAGCATATTATTAGGAAAAAATTTAGCTTTCCCAAATGGTATAGCTCCTGAGGGCAAGTATAACATTATTCTTTAATTTATTCTTAAAGTACTATACTTGCTTGAAGATTTATTAGGAGACATAAATGCAAATGAGTCATTAAATTTTTAATTTTGCTGATTTTAACAAATGGAAACATTGATTCATTTATTACACTAATAATTGCTAATGCCAACTATGTACCAGGCATTAGTCTTAGGACACAAAGACCATCAAAAAAAAAGACAATGATATTGTCTTCGGATAGCTATACAATATCAAAATCTGTTAGAAAGCAAGTTAACTGTTCATCATATGTGCTATATACTCAAGTGTATAACATCCATCAATCCAAGTTAGACTTTTTACTAAAATCATCCTAACTTAATTGTCTTTTTGCTACAATATCATTTTGAATATAGCTTCAAAATTTTAGAAGATCAATCCAAAAGTCAATTTATAAATGTTCTTCTATAATTCAGTAGTAAGACTCATCATGAAACCCCAGCAAGAATCTCTCACCTATTTGCTGCCAGATGGCACCAAAAACGAACCATTTATAGAGTGGATTACAAATAGGCTACATACAAAAGTGCTGTCTCTGCAGGATGCCTAGTCTTTCAACCAAGTGCCAAGGATTTATGTGCTTAATTCCCATTAGAATTTACAGGAATTAATAGTGCATGAATAGGGGGAAAACAAATCCTTAAGCAGAAAGTAAAGTCTGGAAGAGATCCAAGATAAAAGTATGTCTTTTGCAAAGTCAAAATTACTTTAAATATTAGAACTCTAGGACTAGAACCATTTTTTTCCTCTACCTCCTAAGTCTGTTCATCTGTCCAGCACTCAGCAACACAGGGTTATTCAAAGAGATGATGATAATGAGCTCTAAATTCAGTTTATAGTATAGAATTTTAGTATTTTGAATCTCTATAAGACACATTTTTATAGTGCATGCATGCAATTGTATTCCTTGTACCCACATGGAAAAGATTATCTATAGCCTTTATCATTATCTGATCATCTATAGCCAATTTCTATAAAGCATCTATCAGTTGTCAGTGAAGAATGCTGTGATTCTAGATCAGATAAAGGCAAAAGGCAATTCCAAACAAATACAATGCAATGAAATAATATGCACCAGCCCTACTCATCATTGCTTCTCAAAGTGAGCTGGTTTCCTTTTTCAGTTGTTGAAAGTATTGTTCTGTGCTTCCTTGATCTACCACAGTTCTGGCCTTTGTTTAAGCTGAGAAGATTTAAGCAGTAATTTGGCTGATATCTTTTTTAAAAAAATTATATTTGGTTAATAAGATGAATCAGCATTATTTTATAGGAGAGATTCTTATGTTTGGCTTTAATTTATTCCTGGTAAAGAATAGAAAGGAATATCTTTAAAAAGGAAGAAAAAAGGAAATACAAGAAAAGATTATCCTGATTTTAGGAACTATTATCCTTAAAATATTTGTTTCAAGAAGCTAAATGATCACTTTCTGTTTCAACTCCTTTCTTTTATAGCCTAGAAATAACTATGAATAATCCACAGACAATATTAGAGCAAAGAGTATTATTAATAGAAAAACTTCACACAAATTAAATTTAGCAGAGTTTATTAGAGCAAAGACTAATTCATGAATTGGACAACAATCAGAACCAGGAGACATTCAGAGAGCTGTACCCAACAATTTACATAGGCAGTATTCATAAATAGTTTTTTTTTAAGTGCTCTGCACAAAAACCTTGACTGGTTACATACAATTCAGACATTTGCCTTATCTGGCTTTATTCCATGAGGCACTTACTTTACATGGATATGATTAGCTGGCAGCCTGTGATTGGCTGAAGTTCAAAGGCTGTTATTGAAAACCAAATTCTTGTTATAAGAATGTTAATAAATAAGTTTATAAGAATCAGAATATTAATAACAATATTAATAAATTAAGTTTATTTACGTAAATTACGTTTATGTTCATATGATGCAGAAGCAATGTTAAACCAACTTTAGCATTAGTCATTATTTAAAACTTAATTGTTTTTATGAAGCCTGGCACAGATGTCTCATACCTGTAATCCTAGCTCATCAGGAGGCTGAGATCTGAGGATAGCAGTTCAAAGCCAGCCTGGGCAGAAAAGTCCCTGTGAGAATCTTCTCTCCAATTAACCACACAAAAACCAGAAATGGCGCTGTGGCTCAAGTGGTAGAATGCTAGTCTTGAGCACAAAGGCTCAAGGACAGTGTCGAGGCGCTGAGTTCAAGCCCTACAACCAAAAAAAAAAAAAAAATTAGTGATCACCCTTCTCTCCCCCCAAGTTCCCTCTCCTGGTAATCTGCTGCCCCGCCCCCAAGTTGTAAAGTTCATTTCCAGCATATTGTCTTGTGAGTATTGCTGTTGCACTAGTTCACCTTTTGTCCTTTGCCTCACCATTTTGTATTCCCTTTCCCTTCCCCGAATTAGAGAAACATATCTACAAGACACAGGGTACCAAAATCAAGTACAGTGACAACAGGGGATAACCAGGGAGGGAGTAACAAGTTTGACAAGAAATGTATTTATTACCTTACATATGTAACTGTAACCCCTCGGTACATCACCTTGACAATAAAATTAAATTTTAAAAATTTAGTGATCATACCTTTGCAACAATGAGATGTACAAGACGTTATGTTGAAAAACGAACTTTACCACTTTGGTGGGGGGCAGTAGTGGGGACGGGGCAGGCATGGGGAGGGGGGAAAAAGCACAGATACTTTGTCATAGCTCAGGAGTTCAAGTATGAAATAGCTGCTATTGACTCTTAATCAGCATGAGCAATACTGTTACTAGACAAAGGTTTGAGGAAGTAGGTTTGAAAATATTGAGTACTAAGAAAAATAAGAAATTTAAATACTAATGTGATAATGCTAAAAAAAAAACCAAAAAACAAAAACCTCACCAAACTTCACCAAGGAATATTCCTGCCTATAACACAAATAATTGCTCCAATCTTATTCAATTAAGAAAAAGATAGAAGCCAGTGGAAATCCGTGTTATTATCTTTTTCCTTTTCCACTCTCCACACCACACCAAATATAGCACTTTTCATGTAGTCCAGGTCATAATCACTCATGCAAGAGCAATCTGTCTCTATATGTTAAGTTTCCTTTGGCCACCAGTAAAGAACACTAACAAAATAACACAACTCATTGGAGACTAGAACATTTGCTGAATGAGTGAAACTACCGCCCCCAGGACTTATTAAAGCCTTAATTAGTTAGTTGGTTACCATTATTATCAAGTCTTTTTTGTGTAAAATTAGTCAGGTAGGAGCACATTTGCATTTTAGCCAAATGTTAACCAAGAAGTTACCTTATTTATGACTGATATTCATAACTTTTGGTTTTATCTTTGGTTTTGTTTTATAAACATATCTGTAAAGAGAAAAGTATATATATTTAATTATGACAAATAAAAGTAAAAGAGCTAATCAGAAAAACCAGAGTGCAGACCTGGAAAATCAATATGAGAATTTCTTTACTTATAGCCCAGAATAATATCCTTTACTTTCACAGATGTTTTAATTATATCAATTTGTCAAAACTCTGAAGACCAGCTGGGCATTGGTGGCTTACATCTGTAAGCCTAGCTACATAGAAAACTGAGAGTTGAGGATCATGGTTCGAAGCCAGCCCAAGCAGGAAACTTTGTGAGACTTTTATCTCCAATAAACTACTCAGAAAAGGCCAGAAGTTGTGCTATGGCTCATGTAGTAGAGCACTAGCCTTGAGCAAAAGAAACTCAGGGATAGCACCCAGGCCCAGAGTTCAAGCCACAGGACCAGAAGATGAAAAAAAATTCTAAACACCAAAAGAGTTTAACCATCATCTGTTCATATTATCATATAACTGGTGCTCATAATAGTGGCCTTAATTTAGATGGAGGTAACTTTATATTTGTAGTTTTTTTAATAATCACATTTTCCCCCAAAATTTGCAGTTCATGTAAGATATGTATGACTCCCAATTAACCTGAATATTAAATTAAGTTCATTCCTTGATCGTGTTACTAATATGGGCTTTTCCTCTCCACCTTCCCTCCCAACACTTCTTGACCTCTCCTCTCTTCCTCTCTCCCTCCTCCCTCTCTCTGCTTCTCTCTCTCTTTAACCACACTCATGTAGGGATCATTTTGATTTTTCAGACTGGGATTTTCTGCATCTAAAAGGGGAGACAACATTGAATTAGACAATTTTAGAATACTTTATCTACCAAAGGCCTTTTCTTCTAGTCTCTAAAGCTTTACCAGGCAATAAAAGGAAAACTCACATTTGCGGGGCTCATTCATAGTGTCACTCAAATAATATGCAAAACACGAATTTTAAAGACACGCTGGAGGAAAATAAACATGCTATCTTTATTTAACTAACTATCATTTTATTTGCAAAACATCATGAGAAACCAGTAAAGCCTAGATCAGAGAGACACAATCATTCACATGCCTTGCCTCGTTTAGCTTCTGCTCACCACACTCTTCTCTTTTTGATTAATGACTGGTCTGCCCATGCCATTTGAATGGTATCTATTTGTTCTGCTTTTCTCTTGATAGTGTCTCAAGTATAATTATCAAACCTCTGCTGTTTATATTATAATTAAGATTCGTCCTAAATTTGATGTTTTCACTATCAATCACATATAAGACACCTACATTTGGATATTGCACCAACATTTCACATTCAGTAGTTCTAAAAAGTAACCTCATTAATTTGTTTAACAAGCAAACTCCATTTGTTTAACTTTATCCACTCTGGTTGGTATCTTCTGCCCCTTAGTTATCCAAACTGAGAATCAATTCTGACTCTTACATCTCCCTTTGTCTCCCTTTTGTAATCACTCCATAAGAAATATGACTTCTTAAATCCACCAGATCCATCATTTTCTTTCTGCTCTTTCTATCCTCTTCATATCTACCAGTGTTTTCTGTACTGATGCAATCCATTGACTATAAACTGGTCCTACTTCTTGATTTTGCATTTTGCAAGATCCAACAGAGCACTTCATAGAGAGTATGAGTGCAACAAAACTTTGTCAAATTAATTAAATGAGGGAACAACTCTTAACGTTTTCAGAGAAAAGGTCACAGAAAGCAAATTGCTGAGTTTTGAATGCTTGGATCTTAAATTGAGAAAGAAGGTCTTAGAGATGCTGGCTTTAAAATTAAAAATGAATTATATTAACACTTTGGAAACTATTTTGTGGCAGAGTACAGATAAAATTCTGAAAATGAACCTTTTTGCATTTTGGAAAGGAACATGCCAGGTTCTCAATCTTTTTAAAGCTAATTAAAGTTCTGAAGAAATCTCACTGTTTGGGATGTGAACAATTATGGTTATTCCTAACTCCAAGGCACATTTTAAAATCTGCTAGTATTCTTTAGTTCTAGAGTCGTTTTTCACCATTCTGTTCTTGAAGTAAATAAGGACCATACTTAGATGTTTTTGTGACATCTTTTTTTAATAATGACTAAAATGGAAAAAAAACTACCAGAATGTAAATATATAATCATCAGAACATAAGTATGTAACTATCTTCCTATTGGTCACTTATTACAACCTAATATTATTTTTCATTTTTAATCAGTTAGAATTTTTTTTCTATTCAAAAGTACCAAAGGGGAGTATTTCTTATCAACATAGTTTCCAGAAAACTCACACAAAGTTTCTTTCTTATATTTTATTTAGGAGCTGGGTCTTGGAGGGAGGATTTCTGGAAATTGAACCCAGACCCTTGCAGTAGCTAGATAAGTACTCTACCACTTGAATCATGATTCTAATTTCCTTCCTCATATATTAGCTTTACATGTTTGTAAGAGTTGACAACCCTAGAAAGACATGTTTTCAAAGCTTTAATGAGAAGCTGTAAACAGAAGCAGTAACATTGTAAATGGAAGATTAATAATCTTTTCTTAGGGCTTTATTCCAGCCTATCATTCTGAGTTCATCAAAGATAGTTTGTTTCCTAGGATGATTTTCCTCATAAATAATGCATAGAAAAAAACTAGTGTCCATCACATGGCTAAACACCACTGGCAAACATATGAACAGATTAACTTTGAAAACAAGGTAGTTGCTTTTTAAAATAAAATTATATATGTGTGTATATCTATATATATATACATATAAAAATCCAACTAGATAATTTGGATACAATCCAAATCATTTCATTCTTCTTCATACATTGATCAACATAGTGATATAATATGTTAAAACTTGGAAAGCCTTTAAAATCCTTCATAGCCAAGGGGGATGTTATAAAGTAATTTGTTGTGTTTGCTTTTTCCCTTTACTTTCAACCTGAAACTGGTTGTTCTCTGGGTTTGATAATATCATAAAGGAAGTTAGCTATAATGAAATAATCCTACAAGGTATGCATTTATGCATAGCAACAGCTTTAGATTTTGAGAGCTTTTAGGTTATATGAAACTTTTTCCAGCTATTAAACAGATTTCTAAAAATTCTTGGTGATGGAAGATTCAATATTTTCTCCAGTAGAGTTAATGAACGAAGTGGAAAATAGCTCATTAATTTTTGAACCCCCTTGTGAGGTAAGAAAATGACATTCTCATCTAACAGCTGGAAAAACTGAAGAACTAGTGGGTGTGACTATGTTCAGTCGCAAAGGAAAAAAATTATCTCCACTGTATCCCAAGATAGGAAAATGAAAGAATATTTCATGTACATGTACCCTGTCTCTTATTTTTAAAGAGTCAGTGTCTTACACCTTATAACTTCCGTAAGAATAAATTATTGCCTCATGGCATGGCATTGCAGCCATTCTTTTAATTTACTTTTAAATAGTCTTTCCTAATTCATACAACTTAACATCTGGCCAGTTATAAGTCTTCGGCAAACTAATTTAAGTCACTTATTCTATAGATTTTCTACCTGTAACAGAATCATTCCTTACAAAAGGCATTGAGACTCTAATTGAGAACCAGCAAAGAGAGAGAAAGGAGGGAGGGAGGGAGGGAGGGAGGGAGGGAGAGTGGGAAGGGGAAGGGAAGGGAAGAAATTAAAATGAGTTGTAATCTTATAAAAACCAATATGACATTTCTGTTAGAATTATAAACCATGATGCAATCTTGAGTTCTTACGAATTTGTTTTTACAAAATATGGGGAATGTTTTACTTGAGTGGAAATATCCTCAGTGACTTCCAATATTGCTGCAAGATTGATTTTCCTAGGTTAAGGGAATGCCAAAGTTAAGTGCCTTTTGAATATCCTCTTAAAAATATATCATTATGCATTTTCTTAATGGGCTAAGGAAATCTGAAATCAAATCAGGGAAATTTAACATCATCTCAAGTATTACTAACATTGGTCTTTGTGTAACAACTGTGACATCATATGAGTGAAGTATTCGTTTTTTAAGCTTTAAACTGAGGAAGCATTACCTCGGAGTGTCCAATAGAAATACAATATGTAAATGAACCTGTATTATCTGTGTGCTGATTGGCTTGAATTCCCCCGAATGTCACAATCTCACCACCCAGCAATGAGGTATTTTACTGCTGCCTCGAGATCAAATTATTACTGTGGATATTTTCATTATTTGTTTCTGTTTCATTAACAAATTATTATAAAGCAATAAGCTTTCAGGGAGAGAAGCAGAGCTTTAAAAAAAATTGGGAATTAATGAAAGGACCTCTGCTCGCTGCGGGGTGGGGAGGGGTGGGGAGTTTAGTTTTTTAAACCCTTATACCACCCTCACCAACAAAACTCGTCGGAAAAGGCACACTAAGACCATGCCTGCTCCCAGAGGCATCCCTAAGCCACGCAGGTGTCAGGCTCTGTGGCTCGTGTGATGTCCTCGGACCTTCTGGACTGGTGTAAGTTGTATGTATTCGTTATGTTCCTGGTGTTTTCCCTCGGTCGTAACAAAGGAGGAGGGGAACACAGACACCCAACTGCTTCCACTTGGCCAGTGGTCAGTCGAACTTGGAAGAGGGGCCAAGAAAGGCTGTTGCTCGGTGAGGTGGAATGCCAGAAATCACCTTCGAAAACCGTCGTGCGCCTGATGCTTTAGTCACATGCGCTCAGGTACAATGAATGTCGTGGATTTTTTTCTTTTTTCCTCTGAACTTCCCTTCTCCCCGCTGAAAGGCAGGTCGGCGTGCTATAGGAGACTAGATGACGACTAACAAAAGACCGGGCTGCCCTCACTTGCTCCCCTCCCCCCTTCTTCTCCCCCTCCCCCCCATTGACAAGATTTTTTTTTTAAGCTGTACTTTAATATTTTTTTTTCTTTCTTTTTTCCCCCTCCCAGCTAACTTGCAAGCCCAAAGGTCAGCAGGGAGAAAAATCAAGTGAGAAGAATTCTAAAAGAAGCTTCCCATGCTTTGGACCGCCTCAAAAGAGAAAGGAAGACCATGTTCTGGGAAGGCGAGGGTTCCGGGAAACTGGGGAGGAGGCGGGTGTCCCGGGCCCCGTGGCTTCGCGCACGGCCTTTAGGCGAAGAGGGCTGGGCCTGAGGCCCCACGTCTGAGGTCCCACACCGGCCTTTGCCTCCCCCCCCCCCATTTCCTGGCGAAGAGGGAAAAGTTCAGAGCCAGCCCCCAGGGGATCCAAGCCCAATCCTGCTCGGGCAACTGCCACCGAGCGATCCACAGACCCAGCCAGCTCCTGGGGACACGAAGGGGCCGCTGCCGTGGCTCCGGAGAGGCTGGAGGCAGCCCCCCTGCCGCCGCCCTCGCCACCGCGCGCCGCCGCCGCCGCCGCGGCCCCTGCGTTACTGGGGGAGACGGTGCCGCTGCGACAGGAGAGGACGCGGCTGGAGCTCAAGGAGGTTCCAGCGCGCAGGCGCCGCCGAGCCCTGCCTGGATGCTCAGACAAGGCACCGAGGGGGAAAAAAATCAGCAATTTATAGAAAGAAGCAGCTCTAGTCTGTCGGGATATCCAACGCCAACAGGTAGGAGGATATACTCTGGGTGAAGTCTGGGGGAGGGGGGGTGCACGGTGTGGACGAAACTGCAGGTTCCTTGGGAAGAGCCCTCCCGGAGGGTGGTTTTTTTTTTTTTTGACAATAAACTGCATAATGGAAGTACATTCAGACAATGCATCTTCTGTAAGGCTGAGAGCTCCGTTTCTGGAAAGCGTTGCGAGACGGAGGCATCTCGGCAGCTCGCGAATCCCCGGGAACCCTTCGCTTGCAGCACCGAAGCGATCTCTCTCCCCATCTTCGCGTATGTAATGCCCGTCTCCTTCCCCCTCCCCCGCCCGCCCCTGCCCCCCCATTATAAATCCAGGGGTGGTGGATTTCAGGTTTCGTAATGTTGCATGATGCGGCCGGTATTTACCCGGGGATGTTACCGGTGGGGGAAATTAAAATCATCGAACGCCGTTTTCCTCGGGCTTGGATCAGCATATTTTGGGCAAGTGAGGAGTAGCCAAGGAATAACCGAAGAAGCTGATTTCCCTGGTGGGGCTCCCAGGCACCTAGGAGACAATGTGCATTTCGTTTTAAAATAAAGCCACTTGTGATTTGCAACGAAAGATGATCCGTGTAAATGAGACAGGCTTAATTGCCTAAGAAATACGGGCGCATGTTATATTCATTGGAATCTAGGCAGCCAAGGTTTACAAATAGAAGTGCATTATTCCTCTGGGTGTGTTTCCCCAGCCAATATTTGCATTAACCATAATAATAATCATGTGGGCTTAAAAGAGACAAGATTTGCCAAAAAAAAATGGGGGTGGGGGTGGGGTGGGGTAGGAGAGGAAAGACAAAAGATTAATGCACATCTAATCTTGGGAGAAGTCCCTGTCAATTTTGAAATCTAATGCTGAAATTATGCTTTAAGATGAATCAACAAACATTCTTCTGCAGAATGAAGGTGGCACTTGAGTTGAAAGACAGATATTTTTCAGTCTTTTGGATCCATACCAGCAGAGAAGCTGCCTGTAAATACTGTCAATACTAACCTCACACAAACATAGGTGGCCTCTTGTCTCCTATAAGCAGTCTTTCAGATTCTTTCAACTGTGGAACATTTTATTCCTTCTCTTCTAAAGGTGCCCAATCAAGTATAGGTTCTCTGGAAGAGAGAATGTCTTTAAAATGTACCTAGCTTAGACAAGTAACCAAGCCAATTCTTTTGAAAAATCTCCAGCCAAGTGACATACCGAAGCAAATGATAGTATTCAAAATTAAAACTTTATTGGCTTCCCCATAAATGAACAGCTTTATGTTAGCACTGACATCATTGCTTGTTAACTTAAGAACTGATAGCTCGTTTTTTCCCCCCCTCAGATATTCTGATGGCAAATCAAATGGAAGAAAAAAGGAAGCATGACTGCAGATCGAATCAGTTCTCTTTGTGGATTACACTTTCAGTAAAATGTATGGATCTATCTTTTCCTTGTTCCTATATCTAGATCATGAGACTTGACTGAGGCGGTATCCTTATCCTCCATCCATCTATGGCGAACTATAGCCATGCAGCTGACAACATTTTGCAAAATCTATCGCCTCTAACAGCCTTTCTGAAACTGACTTCCTTGGGTTTCATAATAGGAGTCAGCGTGGTGGGCAACCTTCTGATCTCCATTTTGCTAGTGAAAGATAAGACCTTGCATAGAGCACCTTACTACTTCCTGCTGGATCTTTGTTGTTCAGATATCCTGAGATCTGCAATTTGTTTTCCATTTGTATTCAACTCTGTCAAAAATGGTTCTACCTGGACTTATGGGACTCTGACTTGCAAAGTGATTGCCTTTCTGGGGGTTTTGTCCTGTTTCCACACTGCATTCATGCTCTTCTGCATCAGTGTCACCAGATACCTAGCTATCGCCCATCACCGCTTCTATACAAAGAGGCTGACCTTTTGGACGTGTCTGGCTGTGATCTGCATGGTGTGGACTCTGTCTGTGGCCATGGCGTTCCCCCCAGTTTTAGATGTGGGCACTTATTCATTCATTAGGGAGGAAGATCAGTGCACCTTCCAACATCGCTCCTTCAGGGCTAATGATTCCTTAGGATTTATGCTGCTTCTTGCTCTCATCCTCCTAGCCACACAGCTTGTCTACCTCAAGCTGATATTTTTTGTCCACGATCGAAGGAAAATGAAGCCAGTCCAGTTTGTAGCAGCAGTCAGCCAGAACTGGACTTTTCATGGCCCTGGAGCTAGTGGCCAGGCAGCTGCCAATTGGCTAGCAGGATTTGGAAGGGGTCCCACACCACCCACCTTGCTGGGCATCCGGCAAAATGCAAACACCACAGGCAGAAGAAGGCTATTGGTCTTAGACGAGTTCAAAATGGAGAAAAGAATCAGCAGAATGTTCTATATAATGACTTTTCTCTTCCTAACCTTGTGGGGCCCCTACCTGGTGGCCTGTTATTGGAGAGTTTTTGCAAGAGGCCCTGTAGTACCAGGAGGATTTCTAACGGCCGCTGTCTGGATGAGTTTTGCCCAAGCAGGAATCAATCCTTTTGTCTGCATTTTCTCCAACAGGGAGCTGAGGCGCTGTTTCAGTACAACCCTTCTGTACTGCAGAAAATCCAGGTTACCAAGGGAACCTTACTGTGTTATATGAGAGAGCATCTGTAAATCTTTAGCCTTGTGAAACACTAACCTTCTCTGCTAAGCAATTGTGGCCTGTAGCCATATCTTGAGAAGAATTCAAGAAGGGGATCAGCAGTTATAAGGATTTGGGCAACATTCTGCAGTCTTTGCAATAGTTCACCTATAATCCAGTTTTAAATCTCAGAGTGATCCTGCTGACTGCTGGTGAAGGTTTGTAATTAAGAAAGGACTGAACCACTGCCCTAAGTTTCTTTCTGTGGTTGAAAACTAGGTAATGAAAGTAGCAGGTGCTAAGTATCAGTGCTAAATGCTGTGTATACCATTACATATGAAAAAAATAAAAAAAACAATTAGCATTGGACATCTTAATAAATTAAGTTGACATGAGGTAAATGTGTTGATAAAAACTAATTTTAGAAGTTTAAAGACTTTAAAACATTTCATACTATTTTTGTTTTTCAAAGACTAAACTATTTGGGGACTTAAAGTACTGTAATTCACTAAAGACGTGCCATGAATTATTGGAATATCACATTTTAAAAACGCCTTGTAAGTTTTGGGGGGGGAGCATTCCAAAGCAGTATATTGGTTCCAATTAGAGTTTACTTTTTTTGTATGAATACATTGCTATTTCTAACTACCATTTTCCTTACCTACTAGTGAAATTGCTAGCATTGAACTGTATTACGTGGTTTTGTTGATTTTAGTATAAAAGTTTTCCAGTTCATTTATATTTTCCAAATGCTAGATATTAGTTTAGAGGGCAACATTAATGGTACCAACTGGTCACAAATGAGCAGTTCTAATAATGAAAATAAACACATGTTGCCTTAAAGGGTGATCTAGTATGCTTCATCTTATTTAGCATTGAAGCTAATAGTCAAGGGATAGTCAATCAGTAACTGGTCATGGTCATTCATCTGGAAGTGCATGGAAGATCATTTAATACTTTTTTCCTTTGTCCTCACATGATTTGAAAATTAAGGTGCACATCACTGGAATAATGAGATTTTCTTCTGAGGTGTGCTACCCATCTGAGTGTGTTCTAAGAAGCAGGCAGTTGATGTATGTTTATATTTTAAGTCAGCTGTCAAGGGGAGACCACAGCCTTAGTATGCCACCCTGCACAATCTGTGGAGCATTTATTCTATAGAAGGCACAGTCTTGTTTATACTTTCTGCACATTCAGTGTATCGGTCGTTTAAATTATTTCAGTTTTAACTTGTGAAAGCTTATAATATGATTTCTGGTATTTTTAGAAATACATTAGATTCTGTGAGTCTCATTCTTTAAGATACAGATGTGTGAACTTCAATATAAAGTTGCATTTGCCAAAATTTGTCCGTGTAGCCTGTTAATTTACTTGGAATAAATTTTACATTTTTGGCATACATATATATATATATATAAACAATTTTTTTAATCTGGGAGGTAAACACATAGGAGCAAGACTAGTTTTATTATGACTTTATGTTTTATTTTTATTTTTATAACTGCTATATTCTGGAACTATATGGACAATAGTCTTAACTTCACAAAATATTGTCTATGGTGTTTTGTTTTGTTTTTGTGGTACTGGGATCAAACTCAGGGCCTATTACATACTGGGCAACTGTTCTGTCACTGAGCTACATTCTCAATCCTCTAAAATATTATCTATAAAAGCCATTATTTGGTAACTTTTTATCTCATCTCTTTATTATGCTTACATTTCAGTTGTATTTACAAATGTATACATGCCTAATAATTAGGTGGAAATTTTTAATATGATCATGACACTTGAATTTGGTGCATAATTGAAATTTGGGATTCTAAACAGAACTTGTAATAATGGTTTGCAATAACATTTTAACCCATCCAGAGAAAGTTGTTATTATTTTTGTTGTTTTATTTGTGGAGGTTATATTTGAAAAAGTAATATTAAGAATCTGGTGAAACAGAATTTCTTATTGCTATAGTAGATCTACAAACAAAATATCAATATAAATATGAAAGAAAAAATAACTGGAAGGTTTAATTGGTATATGCAACTGCTCAGTTTTGCTCATGTTAGGACACTCAAGCCAGGATTTAGTGAGTATTCCAGTGTCGTTTTTCAAACCAAAGTTGACTAAATCTGAGACAAAGTTTAACCCATAATATTCAATTCGATGTAAAACTAAGTTTAATGCATGCTATTGTATTGGATGTAGCTATTATAAAGACTCCTGTTGCTACTAAAACTATTACCTGACAAAAAAGGACATCTCATGATGTCCTGATAACATGTTTCTCGTGCAAAAATAATTATAGGAAAGATATAATTGCCGTGATGATCCTTATGGAAAACTTTACATAGAGGTTCAGATATAACCAGCAATCAGTAAAAAAAATTCAGCCACAGTCTTCGGGCTAGATATAACAGGTTTTACCAACACTCACCCCCATTACATAGGCAAGAATGTTGAAATATAAACGAAGAGCAGAGGGCTGAGGAAGAAAAGAACAAAGTGAGGCTGCCTGACTCCACTTAGCTATCTAGAATAACAGATCCAAACAGAATGGACAAATGACCAGGCCTAGTGATCAGTGAGTACACCTACACTATAGTGACTGTCAATTAAACACATTCTTGACATCATTAATATCTCAAGCACGAAGTAATGGATGAGACTCATCCCTGATTGATCAATAGTGTTCTTAAGTCAATGAGTAGTAGTATTAATCATGCAAAATAAAAATCTGCTTCAGAATCGTTATGGCCAATGCACAATGATCTATTTTGGCAACCACTCCAAGGTTCAATATTTTAAGAGTTGCTTACTAATTTAACTTGAAAAATGTTACAGTCTTCAACCTATAAAAATACATTCTCACTGGAGAATCCAGCTTCCCTGTGAGAAAGACTGATTATCAATAATAATGGGTCCCTCTTGGACTAATTACACATCAGAGGAGAACAGTCTTTGAATTGTTTTCCATCATAGTGGAGATGTGATTGCACACATGTGCCTGTACTCTCTCATCTGGCTCCTGTGCGTGATGGATTCATTTGTGAGATGTCTGGCTAGAACTAGACATTCAATCTATGACTGTGAAGTCCCATGCAGATGTTAACTAAAGAAAAAGTTGGTGCGTAATTTGATCAATCTCCCAATATGAATCATAATGATGAGATGAAAAAACTATTTTTCTTCAGATGTTTGTTAATTGGATTTCAACACCAATATTTCTTATACGCTGCAATTGATTTAACATTGTTAACCCATGGATATGACCACCATGAATGCTACCTCAATTGATTGCTCATTTATTCATTTGTTCAATAACTATGTGCTAGGTATTGGCACAGTAGAAAACATGGCAAAACAGTCTATAAATTAAATTTCTTAGTCTAGTCAGAGACAACTCATTATGATCATAATAAACTATGAATGCTAAGAGAGTAAATATTCCTGATATGGATTAATATGTATTATGGTCATACATTGACTGTCTTCCATTTTTCCCTCCAGTGCATTATCTCCTATTTTTTTATCTAGTGTTCCTTGTGATCTTTTACATATCTACTAAGTCAACTCAGAGGAGAATCCACCCTTCTACTAAAGTATCAGGGGAGACCCTTCCATCATACTTAGATGAATCATTATGCTGTGCTCTAGAACCACTTCTCATGTCATTAATTCTATGTACAAAATCACAATGAAATCTAAATGCCAAAGGTCCTCTGTTCCCTGGTTATTCAATTCCACAGGAGACATGTTTCAATTCCTTCAAGAGACACAGAGGTGAGTCTTCTCTACTATGCTTATTCTCTTTCAGATTAGCAAGACAATGCATGCCAGTAAAATAAGCAACTTATTTTTATTTAGCATAGTCATGAATCTCCAGGGGTCTGTTCTGGTGCTAAACTAAAGTGGGAATAATATTGAAACAGGGTGCATTTTGTTTTGTTTTGATTTTGCCCATCCTGGGGCTTAAACTCAGGGCCTAGGTGCTATCTCTGAGCCTCTTTGTGCTCAAGGCTAGCACTCTACCATTTGAACCACAGCGCCACTTCTGGCTTTTTAAAGTAATTTATTGGAGATAAGAGTCTCACAGGGACTTTCCTGCCTGGGTTGGCTTTGAAGCATGATCTTCAGATCTCAGCCTCCTGAGTAGTTAGGATTATAGGCATTAGTTACCGGTGCCAGGTCAATTTTGTTTTTTTGTTTTTTGTTTTATTTTTTTTAATTGTAAAGCATTCTACCCCTTGAACATTGTTATCACTCCTTCTTGGGATTAAAGCAAAACTCTTGAATCCCCAGGAGCTAAAAATATTGGTTTGGCCTCCAAAATTTATTTCTAATGCAAACACAACAAAACATATTTACAATTCTATACACATACACCTTTCAGCTAAGCCAAATAATAATGTGTTTTGTTTCAACTGGGATTACTGTAGGAAAGTTGCAAACAGAACCACAACTCTTCTTTTTTGTGGAGTCATCATTAAATAAATTTATTTCATTGTATTCCATGTGTAACTGTAAGTTATTAATATACAAGAAACCCCATCCTACAATGATTCTATATGGAGAAGAAAATAAGGGAGCTAAAGAGATAAATGGTCCTATTTCCAATATTGGTTTAATGATATTAATCAATACAGGTGGTCACCAGATTTGAGGGTTTTTGATAATCTCAAAATCTTGTGTTTCTCTATGCAAAATTACACTTCTTTTCATGTTTGTTGATATTCTCGTGCAAATAATTTAGAGGGAAATTCTGGAGTCTACTAAGATAATTGTTGCTTCTGAAAGTTTTGTTCTTATTTTCAACTGTGAGCATGTCGGTGTTCTGTGATTTATCCATTCTTTGGGAAACTTCATTTAAACCCCATTAAAATAATAAGATTGCTCAATGTTGAGGCATTAATTTATAACTGTATAGTGGGTGAAATGAAGATACCATTTTATAAATGACTTTTTTTTTCTTTTGCCACCTGTCAAGATAGTCAAGCAAGTAAAAAGTATAACAGAAGCTGGAGCGATGCAGAGGATATATTTTAGGGGAAAGGAAGTAATAATTCTTTTTGCCTTGTGCTGCGATGTAATAGGTTCTTAAAACATAATAAAATTAAAAGGCTTTAACTGTATTTTTAAAATTGCACAAATAAGATCTGGTTTTTAAAATAGAGAACAAGCTTTTACATTGTCTGTCTTCTTTTGCCAAAAGGATGTAGTCCATTAGCTGCTCAAACCCTTTGGGTTAAAAGGCTTTTAAAGTCAGTTTTCCTCTCACTGTATCAGGCAGTTAATAAAAGTACCAGAGTCAGAAAGGCCTCAAGAGGAAAGCCAGGAGAATGTGTTTCCCTCTGAATGGCTCTAGAAATAGGCCTCCAAGAACCCATAGGTGGCTTGGGGTTTGGAGTTATTTGCACCAGTCATTCACAGAGAGCCCCTAACTCCTCTTGATGACACAGGTCCACATCATCCTCAGAAAAGATTCTGAGGTATCACCCTCAAAGTTCAGCTTAGTGGTTGCGAGCAGTTTCTTTGTTTTTCTGCATTTGGAAAATGATAGATTTTTGGCATGGATATTAAGACTGATACTATACTGCATGGCCTGGTTTATGAAGTTTTGAATAAACAGTGGTCAACTGTAACCCTTACCTTATGTGACTATTCAAGATCATGAAATAAGAGGCAAGTCATTTATTATACAATGTGGAAAGCAATTATTAATTTTTTCTTTTGTCATTACTAAGGTTTTAAACTCAGTAATTTCTATCACTTGAGTAACTCTCCTATCACGCAGCCTTTTTGCTTTAGTTATTTTTCAGATAGGGTCTCATATTTCTTGTCTGACTGAACTCAAACTGACCTCTTTACCTGAGTCTCCAAAGTAGATGGGATTAGATATATACAACACAACTCAACTTGTTCTCTGAGATAGGATCTCCCTAACCTTTATCAAGGCTGGACTTGACTGGCAATCTCTGCCTCACAAATAGCTGGGATTATGAGCATGAGCTACCCTACCTGGCTAATCATGATATTAATAATTTTTAAGGTTGAATCAGTAATCAAGTTTACTACTTTTTTTAATCGATTCAATGAAGAAAAAAATCCGGTTGAATAAATGAAAGAAGTATTTGCTCTTGTGCCCTCTATCAGAGAACATGTTGAATTTAAAGTTTATTTTTAATCAATGAAAAGGAGCTTTTGATCATTTTTATTAATCAGGTCCATTTAGAGACTCACTTCATTTCCTGAATCACTTTTTGTACACCTATAGCATGTAAGTTCTTATTCAAATGACTTGGCCTTTCTATACCTCATCAATAAAAGGAAATTACAATAGTAGTTGTGTTCTGGGTTTATTCAGAAGATTTAGTGAGTACATGCTTGTGAGGCCTGTAGAGTCTGGAATCTTAAATAAGCATTCCATCTTACAGCAATAAAGCTCATCATCCAACAATAGAGCCATAAACACATTATGAGACAATGTGATAAGTGCTGGAGGAGATATGTTAGACAAGTGTTAAAGGAACACAGATAAGCAATTAACTCTGTGAAGCTGGGAGAAAGAAGGTGAGATAGAAAAGGTGGCAATTGAGCTAAGGCTTGAAGGGTAATTTTTATTCTGTCTGCATGACAACGTTAAGAAAGCCATTTCAGATAGAGGGAGTAAACCACAGGAGTTAAAGGAAAAGACATTAGAAAGCTCTGGATCTGTCCCACAGGGGAATCCACTAATCAGAGAAGTTTATGTGGTGTGTCTTAGTGCTAGAAGGGGAAACCATAATGTTGTATGGTTCTGAAGCACAAGATCAGAAGGTGTAAATCCTTAAGCTGTCCTTTACTAACACTGTGGGTCTTACTCTTGGATTCTCAATATGCTTCCCTATACATTGAAGAGCAAGGGATAGCAACTACTGCTTCTAAAGATTTACTTTGACCATTCCATGAAACAACAAATAATAACTATTGAAGTTCCTACTGTGTGCTAAGCACTATTCTAAATGCTTTTCATGTACTTACCTCATTTGATTATCACAACAACATGTGATTACTATCTATAATTTACAAATTTGAAAGTGGAGACACAGAATTAACTTCTACAAGTGAGTATCCAGCCCAGAGCAGACATTCATAAATGATGGCTATTATTATTATTGCTAATGCTGCTGCTTTACTTTTAACAAAATAACCAAAGAAGGTTAGACTACAGGTAACAAAAGGGATAGAGTGGCGCCAGAGCTACAAGCCTTCAGATTCAGCTGGAACCTTACTGACTGCCCTCCTTTCCCACTGTGAATGTGAAGGGAGCAAAGGATAGTAGTAGGTTACTAATACCCCTTCCCACTTTCATGTAGAAGCATGTCACTGCTGAGAGAGGAGAATCCATCTGATATTTTCAAATGACTTTTCAGAAGGACATTGCTCAGATTTTAAAAGTAGGTTACACAGCTCACACCAGGTGGACAGTTTTACCTAGATCTGACTCCTGCTCTACAGCACGACATCACTTTTGTCTTATTCTGCAAAGGAGAGATTTGAAACAGATGCTTACGGTCAGCTGGCTAGAACCTTTTCACAGAATCTGTTAAGTCTTCCTTTGCAGGGTTACCTTCCAGAAACAACATTTCCAGCATGTGCACCAACGAACTATAGTTCTTTCTCTGTCCTCAAATTTCTCCAGAGCTTTGTTGATGGGAGTGTTTAGATCTATACTTAAGAGGGATGATTCATGGAGAATATGACAGAATTGCTCTAAAAGTATTGATTTCTCAGTACTCATGAATTCAGGTATGCCTCACAATTTTCTGTCTATTGACTTTTGGGCAGTTGCATGCACACCTGGCCACGCTTCACTATATGCTGTCGGTTTGCTCATTTGAAAAACCTGTTTTCATGCTGACTGGATTTCGTTATTTTCATCTGGCCTTTTATTTAGCAGGAATTTTATCAAGCCTATCTTTCAAGTTGATTGCTGTGATGTCCCTCATCCCCTCCCCACTGGCTCTGGCATGGTAGGGTCTATAAAATATTATTTCTATTTAATTATCCTGTGCAAAGGGGGAACTGATGTCAGGCTGAGTGTCAGGAGATTGTCTGCTGATCAGCTTCTGGCCATGGTCAATTCATTTGACCTCTTTGTTCTCTCACTGTATAATGAAATTCCTCTGGCTTGGAAAAATCTATAGTTTGTCTATCTGGGTCACTGATGTTTCCAGGACATTAATGGCATGGCTATTCCTAACCAGCACAGCTTTCCACAGCTGGCAGTGGTCCACTGGGAGCCACTTCCAGTGTGCAATCCTTAAGCTAACTGGGTTTCTACCTAAGCAATTGTAGGCCCAATTTGATCCAAGCTTGTTGACATCAACACTGGAGAAAACAAAAAAAAATTAAGTATAGCTTATTAAAATACTCTTTCACCAGGCTTTTGCTTTATTCATGTGCTAACTTCATAAAAACACTTTTAATTTTAATCAGGCAGACTTGATGCTCTGCTTCCATTGCAAATGACCAAATTATGGATATTTGTGCCCTGTTTTTTCTTTTTATGTTCTGTCTTCAATTATAAATAATTCATAGATTTCTTTTGGAGGAAAGCAACCCTGACTCAAGTTCTTATTTCAAATGTATTGGGCATGGAATATAGGAATATATATTTGTACCTACCAAGTTTGTGATTTCATAATGATCCACCTTTGACCACATACTTCATAAGTGCCTGTCACGTAAGACAGCTTGATAAGTCCTTCAGTGAAATCTGGCAGGCACTTAGGGTTTCTTCATCAGGACTTGTAAAATGAGCATAAATAAACTTTTCTTGTTAAAGTGGCCTTTGCTGTGCTATAGAGGTATGAAGACATGGCTTATTCCGTTCATTTTCCTTCTCTTTGTGCGTGTGTGCGTGCGTGTGTGTGTGTGTGTGTATGTGTGTGTGTGTGTGTGTTCCAGTGCTAAAGCTCGAACTTCAGTACTGAGACTTTGCACTTCAGTACTGAGACTTTGAACTTCAGGTCTGAGCACTGTTTCTTACTTTTTTATACTCAACTCTGGTGTTCTAGTGTTCTACCACTTGAGCCATACCACCACTTCTAGGTCTTTGTTGGTTAATTGGAGCTAAGAGTCTCAAGGAGTTTCCTGTCCAGGCTGGCTTGTAATCAAGATCCTCAGATTTCAGCCTTCTGAGTCACTAGGATTATAGGTGTAAGCCACCAGCACCAAGCAAGATATTGGCTTTTAAATACAACCCAAAAATTGTACAAGTGTTTCTCTATTCTTTGTAATCACAATCAAAGAAGACTAGTTTCAATGGCTCGAATTAATGGTGAAATTGTTCATTCTGATTGCCAGTGAAATTGTTCATTCTGATTGCCAGTAACAAAATGATTTAATTATTATAAAATACTTCTTTAATATTTTTAGACTTTTGGCTTATTATATTTTAAGAGAATGAACTAAAAAGATATTATTCTCATAACCACAGTGACTTTTAACTGGTAACATACGATTTACTTGGAGGATGGGAAATATTCATGCATCTTAGGATTCATAATTCAAATGTTCTTATTTTTACATGGTCCTGATACACCCACAAGTGCACTGGAAATTCTGTATAATTATTGCATCAATGCCTCTAGATATGATGCTACTCAGATTCCTGATGCAGAAAGAACCTGTGTTCTTCTCTGTGGTGCCATTATTTGTTATGCCTGGAAGGTCTTGAGCATTTTTTGCAATGCTTGAGTACCAGTGCTTTGTATTTCCATCAGAAAGAATAAGATGGAAGGCATTTTCTACTGCATTGAGTCTTACTGAGGAAACGTTGTTCTCCGTTAAAATCTTAAGGTCATCTTAAAGTATACATATGTGAAAAATATACTTTTAAATACTCAACAGGGAGCTATTTTTCAACAAATTAAGACTATACTTTTATTGCTAATTATAACCGAATAATGTGTTCACCACAAAAAGAAAAAAAATCCATAAAGGAAACTGGAGGCCATTGTACTGCCTTAGAGACTGCTCTATAGCAGAAGAAAGGAATATATATTTAAAATATATTTCACCGTTAGCAAAAGAAACTAGGATGTAGCATATAAGCTATAATCAAAAAGAAGCTACATAACAAATAAGAAATAATGGTGGGGTTTTTGTCATTGATGGGCATTAGTGAAGTAACAAAGAAACCATCATTATAATTTAGTGGATTTGAAAATAATAGAGGGAAAGAAAGGATAGGACCAGTTTCCTAGGTGATGTAGAATTTGATCTCACTATTTAAGAACATTATTGTTTCTGTACATAGGATCAAATTCAAAGTTATTTATTAATATATTTTCTAATATAGTTCAGTTTTTATCCTTCTCCACCATTCCATTCTTCCTCACCACCTCATAAACACACAAATATACACATACTCAGATACATGTGACTCACCAGCACATAGCCACACTCTTCTTCCTGCCCCACAAAGCTATCCAGTTAGCTCAATTCATATTTAAATGCAGTTGAACACCTTTTATTAATCAAGAATATCTTACAGCAAGGCATTGGTGGCTCATACCTGTAAGGCTGAGATCAAGGAAGGAATGTTTGTGAGACTCTCCTCTCCAATTAACCACCAGAAAAGTGTAAAGAAAGAAAGAAACAAACAAACAAACAAAAACAGGAATGAAGAAAGAGGGAGAGAGAAAAGAAAAGAAAAGAAAAGGAAAGGAAAGGAAAGGAAAGGAAAAGAAAGGAAAGGAAAGGAAAGAAAAAAGACTATCTTGTAGTGCTAGAAATGTGGCTTAAGTAGTAGACTGCCAGCCCTTACAAACTCTAAACTCTGAGTTCAAACCATAGTACTACCAAAAAATAAAAGAATACCTCTTCATCTATGCTTCAGTAAGGATGTACATTAGATTATTTAATTCTCCATTTGGAAATCAATTAAACTGTAGTAGAATTGTTTTTTGTCTATCTTCCTTCCTTCCCCTCTCCCTCCCTCCCTCCCTCCCTCCCTCCCTCTTTCTTCCCTTCCTTCCTTCCCTCCTTCCTTCCTTCCTTCCATTCCTTCCTTCCTTCCTTCCTTCCTTCCTTCCTTCCTTCCTTCCTTCCTTCTGGTTGTGGGGCTTGAACTCAGAGTCTAGTCACTGTTGTTAAGCCTCTTTGTGCTCAAGGCTAGGCTCTACCACTTCAGCCACAGAGCCACTTCCAGTTTTTTTTTTTTAATTAAGTTTTTTTTAATCGTGAAAATATTGTACAAAGGGGTTATAGTTACATGAGCAAGGTAATGAGTACATTTCTTATCCAGCGTTGTTGCCTCCTCCTTTGTTTTTCCCCTATTTCCAGTTTTTTAATCGTTAATTGAAGAGTCTCAGGGGAACTTTTCTGCCTGAGCCAGCTTTGAGTCTCGACCCTCAGATCTCAGACTCCTGAGTAGCTAGGAATATGTGCATGAGCCACCCATACCTGGCTGTAGTAGAATTTTTAAAATAAGGTGCACTACTACATAGTAGAAGGTAGGAAACAAGATTGAGAAAAAGAGTTAACCTTAATAAAAACAGATGAATATCATCTTAATGCCAGTATATTTTCCATGATAATTTAAGTATATTATGAATAAAATATAATCTTCAATAACCCAAATTTTATAAGATAGTTCAAAGGCAAGTGATTGAAAAAAAATTCCTGTGAAACATCACTCAGGATATGACCTACAATTTCATATTCTGTTTTCATATGCTATAAATATTAACCTAACAGCAACTGAATTTTAATGTACTATATATTTAAATACATTTTAGAATAATTTTCTCTTATCTTTTTGTGATACTAGAGGTTGAACTCAAGACATTTTTGAATGCTAGACTTGACCATTTGAACTTCACTCTCAACCCTTCTTTTTACTTTTGCTTTTGAAACAAGGTCTCACTAACTTTTCCTCAGATAACCTTGATCTTAAAATCCTTTTGTCTTTTCCTACCAAGTACCTAGGATTTCAGATACATACCACCATACCTGTCAAAATAATCATATCTCATTCAATAGATTCTACATGACATTGATTTTGGTACATGGCAGTGTTTACTATTTTATTATTTGTTATTGTGATCAAAGTTACTATAAATCAAAGCAAATGAGGAAAACTTGAGTGTTACTTGGGCACAGGCATAATAAATACCTATAGTCTTAGTATGCCAGAGAAATGGCACTCTCAGTTTTAATGGTAATATATAAAACTAGACAATTAGATCTTTTATTTATTATTATTTTTTTGCTGGTTGTGGGGCCTGAACTCTGGGCCTGGGCGCTGTCCCTCAGCTCTTCAGCTCAAGGCTAGCACTCTATTACTTGAGCCACAGCACCACTTCTGGCATTTTTGCTTATGTGGTGCTGAGGAATCAAACCCAGGGCCTCATGCATGCAAGGCAAGCATGCAAGGCAAGATCTTTTAATTTCATAATTTTTAGAAAGAAAAAAAACTAGATTTTTTTTTTTACAGTGGAATCTTTCTTAAAAACTAAACCTTCCATTGAAAAGTCCTCCTGAGACTGGAATAATTATAAGTCAGGAAAAATAATTTAAATATTTATTTTTAATCCTGAAAATGAAAACTTTGTTTATTAAATTAATTGAAAATGACTTTCATTGAATTTTGAAGATGAAGTCATAAAAAAGATTGTTTCACTATTATAAAATTTTTTCCTCTATTTATTTCTTTATAGTTTTTGAAACTAATTTTATTTCAAGTCCTTAAGGCACTTTTAAAGAGAATCCATTATAAATTATGCTTAACGTAAAAACTTCTGGCTAACCACAAGCCCTCTGAAATCTTGAACAAAAATCATTATTACATTGTCCCAGTCTCAAATTTATTGGAGACAAAAGGGAAAAGTTCAAAACCCATTAGTATAATCACAGTAAATACAAATAAACTCAGATCCAAAAAATTATACATGAAAATGGAGAGCTGGTCTATTCCACAGTTTTTTACATGAAAAAAACCTACATTTATATATAGTAATGTCCCATTAGATTCAGATCAAATGATAGTTTAGTGAATAAAACATAGATATACAATTGATTTTGATAAAACTATATTTATAAATATAGCAGAACTTCTTTGCCAGTTTTATTAATCTGGGAAGTTGGTTTTTCAACTGTTTAAAAGAATCTTATCAGAATGTAGAGTGAGAGTACAAGACCCTGAGATCAAACTCTGGTATTAGACATAATTCCTTACTATCAATATATGTTCTAATAGTATTTAAATTTTCCCATTAAAATATTTTCATTATTTTATATGTTCAAATCATGATGGACATAAAGTTCTTATATTGTTAAAAGAATTGTATCATTTGAAAGCATTGCCATAACTAATGCTCATACTTTCACTTTTCAATTTTAAGTACTAAAGAAAATATGGGCGAAAAATTGTTCCACAGATTTATACATAAAAGTTTGTTACCCAACTTAGGAAAGCAAATGCTCCATCCTACCAAAATGATTGAATTCTGTGCATCTTAATATTAGTAAATATTCACTTACATCACAAAAACTGCATCTCACAGGAGAATGGGCTGGTGAGCTTACTTTCAGTGTTCCCAGCAGGGGAGATGGTGTGTGGTTCTGTGCAATGATTCAGAAAGGTCACTTTCCTGGCCAGTTCCCCAAACTTCCTAGTAAAGGTGTAGTTTAAGGAACATAAGAACATTCCTCTGTTTAGGCTGTGTGATTTAGTATTTCCTATATATTCGAAGGAAGTGAATGATTGCTGATTTAATTGACAGTGCTTTTTAAATTACAAGAAAAGGTGCCTCAACGTGAAGTCCATAAATGAAGACTTCAAAATACATGCACTAAAGCCACCTTTTCTATAAATATAGGCAGCATTGAGCAAATTCAAGAGAAGGACAGATTTGTAGCTAGAATGAATTATTGGGTGGGTTACTAAGCATAGTATTATGGCACAATGTTAGGGCTCTGGAAGGACTGAGAATAATCTCCTGTAGCTTTGTATTATTTAGCACTCAAGTAAGTTTTGAATTTTGAAACACTAACAAAGGAATTCTGAGGTAGGGTTAAGACAAGGGACAATAGGCCTCCTTAGAGAGCAAAAGAAATTACAAACACTGCTATTGTCTTGTGATTAGCCTTATCTCTCCATCCCACAATTCACCTACCCTTTTTTTTTTCACACAAAAGCTGAAGGCCTAGCCTGGCTGCACAAAGTCACCACCAAATACAGCAATAAATGGGACCTTCTTGTGAGTTAAAAAAAATGCAAATGGACTATTTTGAGCAACTATGAAATATACAAGCACTTTTCTGTTAATTTGGCTCTTGAAAATGTTCTCTTTTGCACACCTTTGTATTGTTTTCTTTCACTGTGAATTGTATTACTTAAAAACCTGAGTGACATTTATTTATTTATTTATTTTAGAAATTCACATCAGCTCTTTATTGCAATCACTTTAAGAGAAGGGAAATAAAATAGCAATTTCCTGACTTGCCTTTTTCCTCCTCGTCATGAACTTGAACTTGCCAGCTGCCTCTTCTTTGTAAGCAGTATAACCCCCAAATCAATATTTTCAAGAACGTTGGGGCATAAAAAACTTTAGTAATTTCATGTGTCAATGGATGCCCAAAGAAGAGAACATTAGGGCCCTTAGATCAAGGTGATCCACTCCAGAATGCCCTCAGGAGGTCAAATGACAGGGCCTCCCACACCATCTAAAGTAACAGAAGAGAAAACACAAAACAATGGCACTATGGGATGAATAATACAAACAGCTGTTTTTAGTCTGTGGAACAAAGAAAGCATGTCTAAGGCACAAATGCCACATCAGGGATGAGTTAATAGGCAAATGCTCTGAAAGGCTCTGGAGAGAATAGATCTAATTGTGCCTAAACTTATGTATCTGATGACTATTCCTATGGAATAATATTAGAATTCTTATTATAATCCACCACACTGTTTGGGGAAATGAAAGAATTACAATGTCACTGGATAGAAGGAAATTTCAGGGGAGCTTGAAGGCATTCAATAGAAGAATGTATGTCTCCTACTTTCTATTTGTTACTAATTAATAGTGGTTGCTGTAGTTTATTAGCATGAAGAAAAAAAATCTATTGAGTAACAATTTAGTAATGGGAATTGTGTAGCCAAAAATATGTGTGTGCTTTTATTTTTAAATGGAATAATGTAGGAATGTGTCCCATGTATTATATTATGACAAAGACAGTTCTTCCTGAAATCTGATTCTGACCCTGCCACTGGCCTGTTGAGTGACTCAGACAATCTCACCAAATGTTTCTAGATGTCACTTTCATTGTTCTCGCCAGTACTGGGATTTGAATTCAAGGCTGTAAGTTCTCAATTAGCTATTTTGCTCTTATTGCTGGTGCTCTGCTACCTGAGATACATATCCACCCTAGTTTTTTTTCCCTAGTTAATTGAAGATGTAGTCACTCAGATTGTCTAGGCTAGAAGTGAACTGTCTGAGGTAGCTTTGAACCACCACCCTCATATCTCAGCCACAGGTGTGAGCTTCAGGTCTGGTTTGTGATTGTTCTTAAAACAGCCTCAGAGCTGGGTGACAGTGGCTCACATCTGTAATCCTAGCTAATTAGGAGGCTGAGATCTGGGGATGGTGGTTTAAAGCTAGCTGAAGCAGGCAAGTATATGTGTCTCTTATCTCTGATTACTATCAAAAAGTGGGAAGCAGAGCTGTGGCTCAAGTGGTAGAGCCTTGAACAAAAAAGCTTAGGGACAGAACCTGGGCCCTGAATTCAAGCCCCAGTACTGACACAAAGAAATAAAATAAAACATACACACAATTTTGGGAGAACTCATTATGTGCTGATAATTAGCCAGTTTCTAAACTGAAATTTGCTTCTAGTTGAAATTGAAACCCATTCTTTCAACTATGCTTTTTTTCCCCCTACATACAAAGTCTTGATGCAGAGTTTAAGCTGCCTTTGAATTCAATATCTAGCCCAAGCTGGTATTAAACTCACAATCTTCTTGCCTGAGACTCCTGAGTACTATGATTACAGGTATGTGTCACCACATCCACCTTCAATTATATTTTTTAAATCTAAAACCATCAGTGAAGAATGTTTCATTCTTATTTATCACATGATTTCTTTAAACTAGATGAAAGAAAAGTTGATCCAAATAATAATCATAAATCCTAATTTCATAAATGGTATCCAGATAATAATCATAAATCCGAATTTCATAAATGGTATCCAAATAGCAGGAAAGAAATGATGAATACATTTTAATTCACATACAAATATGTCCTTGAAGGCATGCAGCCTATAAAATTATGGAAGAGAAAACAGTTTTTGATGTTGAGAACAAAGAAAATCAATTTTGTCATTTTGGCACTTTTAAGAAAGATTAGGGAGAGAATGACTGAAATAATCAAATAGGTGGATGAAAAATAGCATGTGCAGAGTAATCTCTTACGAAAGCTTTCTAACAGTGAGCAGCTTTTTGCTTTACTTATGGCTACAGGAACCAAGTAGTAGCAGGAACTAACAGTGTGCAAAGAAAACTTTGTTAACTTAGAAATCATTATGACTCTATTAGAGGCATGCCTCTTGAAAGTGATCACCTGTAAAAAACATTATCTTATCAATCCAGTCATAAAGAAAATCTGAGCTGGCAAATCCAATGACATTTCTCATGGCTAGCCCTATTTCTCTGCACCATTTATTTGGCAGTTAACAGTCTGTCTTCCTTGTTGTTCTCATTTCCTTTGGCTTCTATGATACCATGAACATCTAGGTTTGCTCTTACTTTTCTGGCCAGACCCTTTCAGTCTCTCTTACAAGGTTCATTTCTTAAACATTATTGTTAATTTTGAAGGCATTATCCTGGGTCATTCTTTATACTTCTCTTTTGACACTTCTTAGGGATTCGCATATCTTACTTAGAGCAGTGATAATCAACTGCATTAAGGCCACTATTAAACTATGTTATCATCTTTATAAGAACAACAAAGATACTCCTTCTCTTCT
The DNA here is from genome assembly GCF_000151885.1 of Dipodomys ordii. NCBI lineage: Eukaryota > Metazoa > Chordata > Mammalia > Rodentia > Heteromyidae > Dipodomys > Dipodomys ordii. The sequence goes on from NW_012267264.1 coordinate 12,016,795, forward strand.
TACATCTCCAAGACAGTTTCTATGATAAATACACAAATTTATATAACATCTATGTTGTTAATGATGTCAACCTTGGATGTGTTAGCTATGTGTAATACTCAACTGATAAAAATGATGTAATTACTAAATATATACCCTATATAATAATAGATAACACTTAGGACTTACTTACTTTGTGTCATACACAGTTCTAACTACTTCACACCACACATATTAATGACCTCATTCAATGCTCACAGCCACCTATCAGGGTAAGTACTATTATTATCCAAATTGTAAAAATGTAAACCCTGAGATAAAAAGGGCTAAATAATTTGTCCAAAGTGATGGAGTTTGTATGTGTTTGAACTTTGGCAATCTGCTTGTAGAGCTCAGGTGTCTAACCATTATACAATACCACCTACTGAACTATTCTTATCTCAATGCTCTTGGGACATCAAGTACCATGTACAATTTTTACCAAGCTTGCTCTTTCTCCTGAATTCCCAGGATCTTGATCTGTCTCTTTTTCACTGTCAATAGTCAAAAGTCTTATTAAAAAATTTCCCTATTACCATTTCTAACCCTAGCTTCCCACTGATATATATGAATCAAAAGACTAGAAAGGAAGCTTTCCACTAAGTATAACACTGGTGATCCAGAGAATTTTATCCTTCCCTTTGCTATCTTTTATATTGTGAAGAGTTCTTGGCATATAATGTTAATAAAAAATGTGTGAGATAATAGCTTTAGATCTAAGCTTGCCTGTTAATTTATTTTACTTGTCTTTCAGTTGACTGTGTCTAGTCTCCTCCATGTCCTTGTCTTGTGGTCCTTTATTACATGGTCTGAGCATTTGCTACAACTATTCAAAATCCCCTACCTAAACTGAGGCCTTGTCTGTTCCCTTTACTACTTAAACTCTAAAACTCAGCATGGTACTTGGCATAGAATCAGTGTATCTTTACATGTGAATCAATAAGTGGAATGTATAATGAATTCTAGATTTCTCCCATTTCTCTGGCCATTGTTTACCTGAATCACTACAGAAGCCTTCTAACTGGATGGACCATGTCCAGTATTTCCCTACATCCAAATGATTCTCTGTACTTCCGCCAAAATGTGCTTTCTAAAACTAAACGTGATGATGCCTCTGCCCTATTTAAAGCCTTTGATTGGCTCCCTAAAGCTCTTTGAATAAAATTGGACTCTGTAATGTAACTTGGGCCCTCTGCTCCTCCTATTGACTCATCTATTTTCAATCTGTGTTTACTTTTTTGGTTTTTTTTTTTTTGGTCCATCTTGGGGCTTGAACTCTGGGCCTGGGAGCAGTCCCTTAGCTCATCAGCTCAAGGCTAGCACTCTACCACTTGAGCCACAGTTCCACTTCTGGTGCTTAATTGGAGAAAAGAGTCTTGCGGACTTTCCTACCTGGTCTGGCTTTGATCCTCAGATCTCAGCCTCCTGAGAGGCTAGGATTACAGGCGTGAGTCACTGACCCCCTGCTCTGTGTTTATTCTTGCACCATTCCCATTACCAGGAGCAACTTATACCCCATGTTTACTCAGAGCTTTTGATTTCTACCTACTTCTTTCTCTTGGTTAAGAGAAAGCCTCCAGGAGGCTACCCCATCAGGTCTAGATGAAATGAATATTCTGTGGGGTTTTTTCCTGCCACAGAAATGATCAACACACAGTGTTTTAATCATCTCCTTCATTTTCCATCTTCTCTTCCTGACTTTAACACTTATGGAGACAACTCTAGTATCTCTCTTATGTACTACCAATTTCCATAAAAGCTTATATAAAGGCTTGTACCCACCAGGGAGGTCCCCAGAATAACTTGGATAAATAATTAACTTTTTGCCATCAGGTGATAGATAATAGTTAGCAAATCAGTTCATGACTATGCTGAATAGCATAAGATCCTGGACCTGAAAGAAGGAGGTAAGCAAGAAATAAATATGGAGGGATTGAGAACTAGTTTAATGACAAAAGTTGTAGATGGATATTGGAATTAGATAAAAGTGGCAAGAACAAGTTCAGAGGGTTAATGACCATGAAATATGATGCCAATAACTATAGGAATAGAGGAGAATGAGAATTACTGAGGGCTTGAAATTAAATTTGTCAGGGGAGAGGTGGGAAACCTTCAATAAGCCTGGCTGTAAGTTCTGAGAGGAAGTCCAACACAGAGAGATGAAATGAAGGAGGACAATAGGTATTAGTAAGTATTGGGGACATGTCTGAACAAATGAGTAGATGGAAGAACAACACAGATTTCCTCCAATTCTCTGCACAAGGTACTCAGCTTTCTAGGATGCCTGTGAGAAAGTAACCCCATCTAGAGGGAAAGCAGATGACAGCAGTGAAGAATCTGAGAGTGACAATATGCTGCACCATGGACTTGCTTCTTGCATGCACTCTTCGATGTACAAGTGATTTACCATAATCATCTCACTGAATCCCCTGCAAAGTAGGCACTGTTAGCTGGGTATTGTGGCTCATGTCTAAAATCTTAGCTACTGGGGAGGTTGAGATCTGAGGATTGCAATTCAAAGCCAGCCAAGGCAGAAAAGTCCCCATGAGAGTGTGAGATTCTTAGCTCCAATAAACCACTCAAAAACCAGAAGTAGAGCTGTGGCTTAAAGTGGTAGGGTACTAACCTTGAGCAAATAGAGCTCAGGGACAGCACCCAGACCTTGAGTTCAAACCCCACAACTGACAAAATAAAAGTCGAGGCCATGTCATAATAAACTTGCTAGTGACCACTGGTATTGCAATCCAAATATTATTCTGCCTGTTCCTCAAGCTGCATTTCTCATTCTCACATTGCAATGTACATCATATACCAAAGCTTATTCTTTGCCAGATCCTCACCTTTAAAAAAAATTGAAGCCTCACTGCCACTCTGAGAAATACAACGAGGTTTGAAAGTAAACAATATCTTACCTAATGCCAATCAGATAATAAGAATCCAAGTTGGATTTTAAACCTGTCTTCCTGTTTACAAGTCTCATTTTCCCTATCATCAGAAGAGAGTTCCTGTAATAGAACCATATTTTCAAAATGTGTGAGTTGACAGTGAGTCTATTAATACTGATCTAGAAGAGAATTTAATCTTTTTTATAGCCATTCCTGGCTCTGACTGATCCCTATAGAGCCCTGTCAAACTGAGATGAGAGGAGGAGAAGCCTCTGAAGAGAAATGAGGGGAAGTGTAGGCAGTGCGGAAAGAGCCTTTCCAGAAGGCCAAATGTGGCTTGTAATGATGTAGAATTGAGAAGATAGGTTAGGTTTCAATCAAACCAAGAAATGAAGGATATGGGAGAATCAATATAAGATCATTTTAATCCATTTTGTAAAATTTGCATTACTGTGACAAAGTAGCTGACACAAACCACAGAAAGGAGGTTGTATTTATCTTAACATGACTTCAGGGTTTCAGTCCATGGTCACTAGGCTTGTTACTGGACCTTGGTACAGTGGAACACCATGGTGGGGAGCACATAACAGAATGTATGCTCTGCTGCTCGCCAAGAGGCAGTCAGGAAGCAGAGAGAAGAGAGAAAGGGGGGCTGAGACAAGATACGGTTCCTAAGCACTCTTCAACTAAGTCCCAACTTCTAAGTTTCCATCACTTTCCAATAGTTCATCAAATTAGGAACGCATCAATGGATTAACCCACTGATATGGTTAGAGGCCCCATAATTCCTTAACTTTCTGAAGGCATCCCCTCTAAACATGGTTGCAGTGAAAACAGAGGCTTCAATACATGAGCTTTTGTGGGACACGTAAACACCACTTAGTTTGATTAGCTATTGTTCTTGCTGTATGCCAAGACATAATTTCACATTTATTTATGTTCTCTTCCCTTTACATGCTGTAACTTGATCCTTCTTCTGTTGTAGTGAGACAGAATTTCACTGCTCAAACCATTTGATATACTTTATCATAATTTAAGGGGACACTACTATAGACAATGCAGCTGAATAGTAACAATTAATAGTCTTTTGTGTCTCCAGAAAAATATCTACAATGAAGAAGAAATAAGAGGTTTAATGATTGTAACAAGCTCTTTTACTGTTGGTTTAATTGTTTCCTCCAATGTTTGCAATTTGATTATATTTTTAAAACAATGAAGAATTAGGAATAATTAGAATTAGTAGTGAAAATTAATTATATTTAAAGTAAGCTGAAAATACTTTCTTTCTGATATATTAACTGCCAAATTTAAAAAGTAGATCAGGATACCCACGTGGAAGACCTTCTAATTATGAAAGATCTGCCTCAATGCAAAGGTGCCGAGTCAATTTTTTTGTGTAGCAAGATTGTGCTGTGGAAAAAAATAAGCCAACAATCATATTTTTACTCTTTTGTATCAAGTGTTGACAAATAAGCAATTTATGGCAACAGCAATAGATTTGAAGTCAAGACTCCAGGATCAGCTTGAAAGCATACCACTAACTTAGCCATGTGACAATGGGCACATCTCCCTGTTTTTTGCTTCTTTTCTCTCATCTATGACAATAAGGTGTTGAGATAGAGAATTGCTAAGATAGTTTTCCATTCTGAAATAGAGTAATGCTAAATGAGTTGATTATATTCTGTTTAGTACATTATAGTTGAGTAATAAAATCATGATTATGAACCTAGCTAAGACTCAGTAACAGTTACGGTAGTAATTCATAGCACAAGAATTTCCAATTCATGACCAGTCACCTTCTTCCTCCCATCCCTACTTCTTATCTATATCAAAACAGAAATAATATTAGAATGGATATGGAAGAAAAATTCCCCACAGCACACCTTCTGTAGTCCTATAGTGCCTGCTTCGCTCTTCAGTTCATTAAAACTAAAACAACAACAACAACAAGATCCCTTCCATCTATCTGGCACCATTCATAGGTTGCCAATCTGGCATCATTCATGGGCACTAAATTTGCTGACTCTTATCTAAAATAAATGGTATACTTCCTGATCTTCAGCTCAGTAGGAATGGAATCAGCAGATTTTACTATAACTAGTTAGTGACATTTAATCTAACCATGCCATCCTCAAATCCCCTATCAACAATTTTGTTCTCATACTCTTAAAGAGAGATTTCAGAAATAGCCATTTCAATTTTAGGAAAACATCAGACAATATAACAGCGCCCGGATCCTGGGCACTCACTGTCCCTGAGCTTCTTTTGCTCAAGGCTAGAGCTCTACCATGTGAGCCACAGCACCACTTCTGGCTTTTTCTGTAAATGTGGTTCTGAGGAATCAAACCCAGGGCTTCATGCATGCGAGGCAAGCACTCTACCACTAAGCCGCATTCAGGATCTATTTTTGAATATCTAATACTTTGAAATATAATATCATACTAAATGACAAAGAATAGATAAATCTTCAAAAACAAAGTTAGAATTTATTACTCAGTAAAATGCATATAAAAATAGATTATTAACTCTTTTTTAAAAAGTAAGTGACTAAAATTATGTACAGAGCTCTGATAACTTTCACAATTAAAAATACCTTCAAGAACCAGAGAGACATTGCATATTTGTTCAATAAAAATGGTAAAATTGAGTATATATAATCAACCTAATGAGCTGGTAAAAATTTTTTCCATAATTATTATATCACAGAAATGAAATTTTTAGTTTCATTACTAAAACAATAGCAAATATAGCAAATATTTGTTATTTTTCTATAATATTTTTCTGGAAAATAAAAGTGTAAAAATCAATAAATGTCTTGAATTCACATAATATGTTTATGACAATGAATACTTAATAGCCAACAGGACAAAATAAAATTTAATCCTTTGTTATTTCCCTTTCTGTTTTATGGATATCATCATTCCAGAATTCATCATGCAAAATCATAAAGGTACTTCATGTTGCTGAACCAAGAGCAAGATACTTTAATGGATTTCTTTTTGGGGGGGTCCTGCCGTGGGGCCTGAACTCTGGGCCTGAGTGCTGTCCCTCAGCTCTTCAGCTTAAGGCTAGCGCTCTACCACTTGAGCCACAGCGCCACTTCTGGCTTTTTTCTTTTTGCTTATGTGGTGCTCAGGAATTGAACCCAGGGCCTCATGGATGCAAGGCAAGAGCTCTACCACTGAGCCACCTTCCCAGTCCTTTAATGGATTTTTTATACTGATCCTTCCTAAACATGTAAAATTATGTCAAAGCCAAGAAAATGTATTACCATATTTCAATCTAAGCACTTGCTTGGGATCAATTTCCATTGTGTTACATATGGAATCTGGAAGGATTTTATGCAATTGAGTGAGGAAAAAAGATGGACAATCAGTAGCTCTAAGATAATGATAGAGATTTGAAGAGAGTTCAGACAGTTGATATAGAACAGAATTAGTCGTTGGTCCAGGTAGACTGGTATAAAAGGATGGAAAAACTATAGTCTGGGTTCTAGCCTCAGCTCCATTTCATTTTAAGGATGTGTGAAACTCATTTGGACTCAACCTCAATGGTGCATCTCTTCATGCTCAGCTCATTCCTCCCCACACATGAGCCCATTAGGGTATCATCTATAATCTGTCTTAGCTTCTGAGTCCCCACTTTAGTCAGGTAACTTGACAGTAATTCCATCTATAACAATACCACTCAACTCTCTTATTAAAGCAATTATCCAAATCAGGGGTAAAAATTTGGAATCACATTTGTCTAAACAAGACAGCAATGTATTCTGACTGTGAACTTTTTATCCTAATCACAAATTCTTATCAGGTCTGACATTTCCCAAAGGCTCTTCTGTACTCTACTTGTAGTGACTAGTTGTAGACTGTACCATTTGGCCTTAAGTTTTTTATTTTAATTTTATTGTCAAGGTGATGTACAGAGGAGCTTTATTTTTCTGCCTGGAGACTAGATCTTCTCAGGTAGAATTCTTCCTTCTACTAAGGTAGAATCTTACTTTGGTTAATACCACTACAGCCCTTGATCTCCTACAACCTCATTGGACCTCACTCTCTGCTTCACTATTCACAAATTTTTTATGTAAAATGTATTTTTATGATTATTTAAATACTTGTCTTTTGTTTAAGAAATATTTTCAAAAGCAAGGCATTGTGGGTCATGCATGTAATCCTAGCTACTCAAGAGGCTGGGATCTGAGGATCATGGTTCAAAGCCAGCCCAGGCAGGAAAATTCATGAGACTCTTTTTTTTATTCTGAAAATACTGTACAGAGGGGTTACAATTACATGGGCAAGGTAATGAGTGCATTATCAATCATCGTTGCCTCCTCCTTTGTTTCCCCTTACCATTCCTTCCCATCTCCCCCCACCCTCTCACCCCACCCCACCCTCCGCACCAAAGGTGTAAAGTTCATTTTTGACATAACATCTTGTACATCTCATTATTGCAATGGGTCCACCTGTATCCCTATTTAAACAATTTGTTTTTTCCCTTCCCTTCCACAAATTATACCAACATCATATACAGAGAAAATGGGTTATACTGTGGGGATGGGACATACAAAGCAACAAAGAAATATCTTATAAATATGTTAGACACAGTAGCAAAAAAGAAAAAAACAGTTGAGTCCTTAACTTGGGGTTCATTTTGCTTAACATCAACTTATCTGACCATTTCTGCTTGTCTCATGAGACTCTTATCTCCGATTAACCACCCAAAAACCAAATGTGATGCTGTGACTCAAAGTGGTAGCTAGCTTTGAGCAAAAAGAGCTCAGGGACAGTGCTCAAGCCCTGAGTTCAAGCCCCAGGACTGAACAAAAACAAAAAACAAAACAAACAAACAAAAAGAAGTATCTTCATAAGTCCTGTACCTAAAATGAGGTACTCATTTATGTGTATTTTATATGGTTGCTGTAAAAAAAATTTTTTTCTACAGCTGTTTTAAGGTTTTATTTAAATGGGCTGCAGCTCTGGCCTCCTCCTACACTCTGACACAGCGGAGCCTAGGAGGAGAGCCCCAAGCTAAAGATTTGCAGAGGTTATAAAGGCACACAATCAACCAGGTGTTTGGATTACCACCACGTGTTGCTCTGTTAGACAGAAACAAGCAACAAGTGATCACTGCCTCAAAACTTTAACCCTTCAGACATATTATGTAATCAACATCTCACTAGTAATTTTAAATAAAATTTCACTCTCCACAACTTAGTAAGTAAATCTACATTAGCTCCTGATTGTGATTGAAATATAGGTTTCCAAATTTAAGAAGTTATCATTCATCTAAAATTTACCCTTTTTAGTACATAGTTCCAAAAGTTTATTCACATATAAAATTATATATAGAAATTCAAAGTCAGATATACAACAATTCTCTTGAACTACCTACCTTCCCATAACTCTCAATTTCATTTCTGAACCCATAATCTTATGCTTTTGTATCTGTAATAAGTTTGACAGTTGAAATCTTCTTACTGGTATATGCCAACATTTTTTTTATTTTATTTGTGAAGATACTGTACAGAGGGGTTACAATTACATGGGCAGGATAATGCATACATTTCTTATATATTGGTTTACACATTCTTGTTTAAAACTATCTCTTTGATAAGCTTATCAGTAAGCTTAATAGACTAAATTTTGAACCATTTAGCCAATGACTAGTAAGAACTTGAAACCCAACCTTCCCTATTAGCTTTTCCTTCTAATTCAGTATTTGAGAGCCAATCATTCCTCTTGTGGGGATACAAAATGTAAAGAGATGGTGTATTAGAATGCTGGGTTTTTGAAATTCTATTCTGAAATCATACCCCTTTGAGATATGTTTGGGACTCAGGTGTGATTTGAAGACTAAGAAAAAGAACAGAGATATTTTTAATTTGGTTTGCTCCCATAATGGGAAGTTTGAAATTGCAGCTATTATTGCCTGAATTTTCCAAATTGTTCTCAGTTGCTCTGTTCATTTAGTCACAAAAATTTTGCAAAGTTAAGACTTGTTTAAGCTTTCTGGCTTCCAAGCTGTATAAAATTCTGTTTTGCTCCCTGATGCCTGTTAAAAGTTTAGACTTCTGCATAAACCTTTTTTTTCTAGAAAAATGAAAAGGGAAATCTCTTGAAATTTTTATAGCACCGATCCCCTAGAAAACCAGTATACCTTGAGAAGTTTCACAAGACTCCCATAGTTCTTTCCCAAGAGGAAAAAAAAAAAACTCATAACAATGTGTAGGCCTATGTGGGACCAAGACTTTGGGTTAAGAAAAGTTACCATCTCCTTTGTCCAGAATTCCAAAATAGACAGAGTTTATCTTTGGGGCATTAAAAAAAACCTTTGCACTGCATTCATAAACTGCTGCAGTAAATTGCTTCTTTGCATAACTACTTAATGATTAAAAGAACTTTTTTCAGCAGTGATACACTGGGGAGATGGAAGACATGACAATGGAATGCAATAAGTTGTCCAGAACTTATTTGGAAGAGACAGCATCTTGTGATCTGTTCACATTATGGGAAGAAGTTATGAAACTTGGAAGCTCTTTTCCTTCTACCCAGAGAAAGTGCTTGTCATATACAAGTTGGACTTGGAGGGCAAAGTGATGCGGGAACCCTCATTTCAAAATTATTTCAAAGTAATAGCTTGCTAGTATGATAGAAAGAACATTTGTGTCTAATGAAACATGTAATATTTAAAAGAAAATTGCTGTCAGGCACTGGTGGCTCACGCCTGTAATCCTAGATACTCAGGAGGCTGAGATCTGAGGATCGCGGTTCAAAGCCAGCCCGGGCAGGAGAGACTGTGAGACTCCTATCTCCAATAAACCACCAGAAAACCGGAAGTGGCGCTGTAGCTCAAGTGGTAGAGTGCTCACCTTGAGCTGAAGAGCTGAGGGACAGCGCCCAGGCCCAGAGTTCAAGCCCCACAGCTGACCAAAAAAAAAAAAAAAAAATTGCTACTACGTGTTTCTCCAAGTACAATTATCCATCATTTATTATATAGCAACTATATACCAGGCACTATCTGTTTTACATGCAGAATTTCATTTAAAACTCCTAGCAATGTTGCAAAATAAATTCTTTTAAAGGATAAGAAATTGAGACTAAGGGATGTTGAACAATTCACTCATTGTCACTGGTAATAAATTGAGAAATTGAATCCAAGTTCAGGTTTTACTTAACTCAAAAGTATGTGCTCATTCATTAACAACAAAATGTCTCATCAAGTCAACAATATATGGCTCAAGATTATCAAAAAATAAAATGCTAAGTGTTATTACCTATATCAACTCATTTGTAGGTCCTCATCTTTCAACTTAATTAGGCAACAAGAATAAGAGTGTTCTAATTAAGAAGACTAGGAGACACGAGAGATAAAAGGTTAAATGGGGAGAAGCAAACTAGCAATTCCCAAGCCTCTCTCAGAAATGATGTGGACTGCACTAAAGCACTAGTTACAGTGGTTAGTGATGTGTTAAAAAAAAACACAAAACCACAGAACAGCATATTTGCCATGGATTGCTTTTTATTCTCTTTAGTGACAGCATTTTGTGCATTGGTGCATTTTCAAGGTTACAGAAAAGACCAGAATGTATTCATTTGGTTATGTATTTGCATGTCTTAGATTTTGTTAGTAGGATAAAAACAAAAATACTGGCACTGAAAGATTTCTGGACAGCAATAAACAATATTCTGAGTAAATCTACAGAAGACATCACAAACATACACACTGAAAGCTCCACACTTTAGGCAACTTTGTACACATTACTCACCTATGCACAGAGAACGAAACCGCCCTATGTTTTCCTTCATCCTTACTATTTTCTTTGAATTATGTAATATCCTACAGTAAGAAAAACTAGATGTTGATTTGGAGCTTCACATTTCCATCCTGTAGTGTTTTGTGTTTATTTTTGGGTTCGGTTTAAAAGATTACTTAATCATCTAAAAAAGTCACATTTCCCTTTGAAGATTTCTGTATGTAAATATCTCTAGTTAGATGAATAATTAAGTCGCCAACTGATTATTTGGCTATACTTATTCAATAATCATTTCATTTATTTATTCAGCCCTGCTTATTCTGTATCTCTTACTTGTTCACAACATAGGATATAGGAAGATCAATAAGATTATGTAACTTCCATGAGGGAGTTTAGAATCTATTTATAGTAATGGTACTATATTTGCATTATAATAATAAAATAATTATTTTAATGCTTACAGAATATACCATGATGTAAGAGGGAAAGTCAGTCCCACATAAGCAATCAAGTCTTGATGGAGAGACAATATTCAAGTGCGGTCTTAAAAAATTGTAAATTATTTAATACAGGAAAAATAGAGAGAAAACCATAACAGATTTCAGGTAGAAATATTAGCACAAACACTAATTTGGTAAAGTTTTATACATGTTTAAGGTCAAGTATGTGTAGTCCAAGTGATATATAAAAATATGTCCAGAAAAGTAAATTTTTGTTCACATTTGGAAGCTTGCAATGGCCAAAGGTCCAAATAATTACGATGAATATAAAAACTGGAGTATTTTGAAGAGAAAACAATGAACTCAATTTTAAACACTAAAGGCAGTCATTCATATTGACTCAACCTTATCAAAGTGGAAGATAAGATAAGTTAACAGGCTGTGTAGAGTATTTGGCGAAAAAAAGAAAACGGAAGACTCACTAGAGTCTAGAAGATGCATTTTGGTTATGCAACAGCCAGGACTCAATGAGCTTAGATAAGATGAGAAGATAATACAATAGTTGCATCTTTTCCCCCAACAAATGCAAACAGAATAAAAGGCAGTGTGAGTAGTTTTTCATTAATTATGGCTATACCAGGAAATTAACACTGCAAAAAATTTTGGGATGCCACAGAAAAATACTAAAGTGTTGTATCAAGAACAATGCTTGATAAGAAATGTACTCATTATCTTGCCCACGATATTTTCACAATTTTTTTTAAAAAAGAGGGGCTGGGAAGGTGGCTCAGTGGTAGATCATTTGACTTGCATGCATGAGGACCTGGGTTTGATTCCTCAGCACCACATAAGCAAAAAGAAAAAAGCTGGAAGTGGCGCTGTGGCTCAAGTGGTAGAGCACTAGCCTTGAGCTGAAGAGCTGAGGGACAGTGCCCAGGTCCAGAGTTCAGGCTCCATGACTGGACCCCCCCCCAAAAAAAAAATAAAATAAATCTGACCTGGTTAAGGTCAGTGAATGCACAAGGACAATGTCCTCTAGAATGACATGGAACCCATGACTTGGGAACACGAAATGAAAAACAAGACCAGTAGACAGGAATGAGGAGAAAGATGAGAGAAGAATCAGATTAGATAATGGCCACTTTATACTGATGGTGTTTAAAGTATATTTATGTCAATAGTCAAACAAGTTTCACTTAAGGTAAAAAGAGTAGAAGAAATACATGGAGAAGATGGAAAGGCTTTTGCAAGGCATAATGGAGTAGATGTGGAGGGGAACTGGTAGGGAAGAGAGCAGGTATGGAAATAGCAGAAATGGCATTAACATGCATATATTCTCTAGGAGGAAGGCTGAGAAAGTACTGAGTATCACAGATAGGGGGAAAGCTCGAAGTTCAGAGCAAGGAATTGTGGTTTTAGTAATTTTTTTTATTTAGAGGTTTGCAAATTTGACTAGTCTTAGTGGACCAACTCACCTAGGGAACACTAAAATATGGTCATATTGAAGGACCATAAGCTGGGTGGCTTGAACCACAGAAATTTGATTTTTCATGGCCCTAGAGTTCCTGGTTTATTCCAGATTCTTCTCCTCTGAGAACTCATCATAACTGATATTGTGTGGGTGAGGATGTGTGTGTGTTTGTGTGTGTGTGTGTGTTTAATCTTCCAAATTCCGCCATCTTATAAGGTCTCAAGTCATATTAGATTAGAAATCCACTCTACTCCAACTGGAGTACTAGTATTAGCAATGACTCTTTTTCCAAATAAGGGCACATTCTGATCTGAGATATTGAGATTAGAAATCCTACATATGAGTGGAGGGAGGTGAGATATAATACAATTCATACAATGAGTTTAGCAAAATGTAGTAGAACTGGAGCTGTGAGATCCAGTCTCCCTAGGTGTTGTTTGGTGTTAATGTCTTCTCAACTTCTCACTTTGGGGAGAAAGTAGAGAAAGGTAAGCTTCTTCATGTTTGGCCTCATTCAGTCAAAGCTTTTGGAGAATGGACTGCAGATTTTGCATTTTGTCTGGATTCTTAGACATTCATAGATTCATAAATACAACCTATGTGTATATAACTGTCTGCAAAAATGACTGTATACAAGTCACTCAAGTGTAGCATTAAGAAATGGAATAAAGCAAAGGTTAGCAATTTTGTAATAAAATAATCCACAAGACAAGTAATACCACTGTGTCCCAAATTCCTATGATAAGTCAGCTCTCTCTAGAAAACTGAGAGAGAACCACAGAATACAGTCAATCAAAGGCTGATATCTACAATCTAGCAATGTTGATTAAAAAGTTATTGACAGGGCCTGGAGGTATGGCTCAATGGTTATAGCATTTGCTTAGCAAGCTTAAGGAGCTCATATCCTAAAATAAACAAATAACATAAATATAAATATTTTGCCAGGAACCAGTGGCTCATGCCTCTAATCCTAACTACTCAGGAGGCTGAGATCTGAAGATCACAGTTTGAAGCCAGCTCGGGCAGATAAGTTCCTTTTAGACTCTTATCTCCAAATAACCACTCAAACAGAAAAGTGGTGCTGTGATTCAAGTAGTAGAACCCTAACCCTGAGCACAAAAAGGCCCAGGGACAGCACCCAGGCCCTGAGTTCAAGCCCTACAACCAACAAAAAAAAGACGACAAATGGTCCTTCACTGGACATGTTCTCAAAGACAGAATAAATCCTTCAGGAAAATCTGACAGCATTTACAATGCCAATGTTCTAGCAATCTAGAAAAATAATGTCATCTTTTTTACAGGCAATATCTAAGTAGACTTGCTCCATAACATTTTAAGAACACAAGAATAAAAAAGGTTGAAGTAAAATGATGTATAAATATCATGCGTTTTGAAACCATTGTCAATTATTTATGAGGTAGAATATTTTACTTTGATATTTTAAAGTTTATTTTTATTTTTTGTCAGTTGTGGGGCTTGAACTCAGGGCCTGGGTCCTGTCCCTGAGCATTTATACTCAAGGCTGTCACTCTACCACTTTATGCCACAGATCCATTTCTGGGTTTCTGGTGGTTAACTGGAGATAAGAGTCTCTCAGGTTTTCTTTATGGAGCTGGCTTTGAACTGTGATCCTCAGATCTCAACCTCCTGAGTAGCTAGAATTAAACATGAGAGCCACCAGCACTCAGGTTACTTTAATATTTTTAAAGTCTCAATTTGAAAATAATTATTCTACACTTTGTGTCTGAGCTGACTTTCACAAACATGCCTACGTTTAAATTAGTTCCTTGAACTTTTTTTACTGTACAGATACTGTATAGAGGGGTTACAGTTACATGAATAATGCAATGAGTATATTTCATATTGAGCATTGTTAGCTCCTTTGTCCCCACCCCCGCCATCCTTTCTCCTCCCACCTCCCCAACTCCCCCTACTCCGAAGTTGTAAAGTTCATTTTCTACATAGTGTCTTGTACATCTCATTGCTACAATGGTTCAACCTGTATCCTTATTTCAGCGTTTTGTTATTTCCCTTGAACTTTTGAAGGAAAACTTTTGCTTCAAAATATTCTGAATTACTTACAGATTTGTGCTTTTCTGCACTAGATTATAAACATAACCAAAATAAGGAAAATGCCTTTTATCTCCATCACTTGATTCCTTTGTCTGAATAAATATTCCACAAATACTTGTTGAATAAATGAGTAAATACTTTAAGCCAGATTTGCTAAATAGTAAGTTATATTTACTGTAAGTTGTGCAAGCAATTTTGATAACAGAGGGAAGATCCTCACATCCCATTTTACAATGTTATGTGTTAAGTTCAATTTTTCCTGTATGTCTCATTATTTCCATACTTCAGTTCCTCTAGGGAGGAAGGCTGTACTGTTTACAAAGGCAATCCCTAGGAAGAGTTAAGAATCCCAAAGCAAACAGCCCTAGCTGGAGTCTCCACATAACCATAAAAGATCACAGTATGCCAAGAGAAGAGAACGCAGGAGAGTAAATTTTTACCTCCTGAGTTTAGCATCTGATAGGATGCCCACTAACTCTAGAAAGAACAAATAGCATTCAGTAACAGTTACACTATTGGAAAACACATTTTTCATCTGGTATTTAGGAAAATAAACTAGAAACTCTCATAAGAGATTCATGCAACTCATGTCCAGGTAGATTTTTGACTGAAATGAAATGCCTTTCTCTGTCATTGAAATGATTTATCCATCTCATACAGAAACATTTATGCAACATTCACATTCTATACATAATGAATCCTCTTAGGAGACAAATTTAATATTTATATGTATAGATGAGGGTGTATGTGTTCATACCTGCACACACAAATAGACCTTTTTATCTTGTGGAATGAAATTTAGAAGCTTAGGCAACTTTTGTAGTATCGTTTTCCTGTAATCTCTCCCTCCGTACCAGAAAAGCCACTTTCCCAGAGTATTTATTCTATAGTGAGCAGTCAACATGGTAGGGAAGCATAGAGAACTGTGCTAGTGCACATATGCTAAACTATGATGATGGTAACTAAGTATGGGTGTGAAGGAAAAGAAAATCTAAGCTAATATGTAAAATTGAACAGAACCAACCAAAAGCCTGTAGCAACCTTTGTATTCACACAATAAGCAAGTTAGTTGAAACTGTAGACAAAGCATATTAGAATAGCGTATATTAAAGTAGATCACTATAAGGAAAAACTGACATTAAATAGGAATATAGAGATCATATCAAGGAAATACATTTGCAGAATAGTTGCTGAAAATAAGGTAATTTCTAAAACTTGAATATGGAATTTCATTCTAGGTGATCTTATAGTTAATTCAAAAATTGAAAAATTAACTGGTTGCTAGAGGTTAGTATAGTAGACATTTGTGATGGACAGCTTTTAGATCCAATTTCTGAAAAAGAGAGAACTGGGCAAAGTCAGCAGTGGACAGGCAATGCAGGCTAAGCAGTGGCCCTCAGTTGACTTAATTATAGTGCTATAATAGCACTATAGAGCTAGAATGGCTTTTAGAATTGAGTTGTGCTGATGTGATTAGGGATTTAAATCTTCGCAGTAGTCAATCACTGGATGTGGGCCACCCAAGAAAAGGATATGTGTTTGGACCAAGATTCCTTTCACAGAGAGGATCATGAATTCCTCAAGATCAGACAGTCCCAGCAGTTAGCTTAATAAATGCCCAGGGACATTAGTGATAGACCACACAATACAGTGTTACCACATTAATATCATCAATATTATACAAGACAGTTTGGGTCCCTTACTTTGACACCAATTTGTACCATTCCATAGTTCATGTTTGTCATTTGAAAGATGAATTAATTGCGGCAATTTGTGTTTTTGAAAACAGATAGTGTATTTATGGTATTTGCCCATTTTTCCATGGAAGCAATATACTATGGGAAGGTCATTTTATTTACTTTTAAAAATCATTTTATATAGAAACAATAGCCCTTTTATAAAAAATACAAGCATTATTTCTCAGTCCATAATGTTTGTATTCAAATTCTATATGCTATTTGATAGCAGAGGTTCTTCATTTTTGTGGTCAATACTTCTTATCTTTTGTTTATAATTTAGGAATGAAAATCATAGGAATCATACTTCAAAAAATGTCTTTATCAGAAACTTCTCTGAAGAAGAAGGAAGGATGGCCAATAGACACATGAAGAAATGTTCAACATCCCTAGCCATAAAAGAAATGCAAATCAAAACAACATTGAGATTTCACCTCACCCCAGATAGAACGGCAAAAATCAAGAACTCTAATAACAACAGATGCTGGAGGGGATGTGGCCAGAAGGGAACCTTACTGCATTGTTGGTGGGAATGTAAACTTGTCCAACCACTTTGGAAAGCAGTATGGAGGTTCCTCAAAAGACTTCACATAGAACTCCCCTACGACCCAGCAATCCCACTTTTGGGCATTTACCCAAATGCTTACAAACAAGACCACACTAAAGCTACCAGCACAACTATGTTCATTGCAGCATTATTTACCATAGCTAAGATATGGAACCAGCCCAGATGCCCCTCAGTAGATGAATGGATCAAGAAAATGTGGTATATATACACAATGGAATTCTATGTCTCCATCAGAAAGAATGACATTGCCCCATTTGTTAGGAAATGGAAAAACTTGGAAAAAATTATATTAAGTGAAGTAAGCCAGGCCCAAAGAAACATAGGTCCCATGCTTTCCCTTATTTGCAATATCTAGTATATGTATGAGTCAAGCGGAAAAGGTCAGATAATGTGATGTCAGGAAAATGAACCCTTAGATATGTATTTTAATGTTTTTTCTTTCATGCATGTGTTTCTAACGAATTTATAAGATTATCTCTTTGTTGCTTTGTATGTCCCTCCCCCACAGTATAACCCCTGCTTTCACTATATTTGATGTCAGTATAACTTGTGGAGGAGATGGGGAAAAACCAGTTGTTTAACGATACAGGTGGACCTGATGCAACAATGAGAAGTACAAGTTGTCATGTCCAAAACGAACTTTACAACGTCGATGGGGGGAGGAGGGGGGAGGGGGGAAGGAGAAAGGATTGGGATTGGGGGGGGAGGGGGGAGGCTGGGAAGGGATGGGAAGGGTAAACAAAGGAGGAGGCTGCAATGCTTGGTAAGAAATGTACGCATTATCCTGCCCATGCAATTGTAACCCCTCTGTACAGTATTTTCACAAATAAAATTAAAAAAAAAACCACATTGTTGAAAAAAAAATGTCTTTATCCCACAATTATATTGTCATAAATCTGTATTGTTATTCATGTATGTATATGTATGAAATTCAATCTCAGTAAATTCTTGGTATCAGTGAATTCTTTTTTTTTTTTTTTTTTTTTGGGTCCGGTTGTGGGGCCTGAACTCTGGGCCTGGGCGCTGTCCCTCAGCTCTTCAGCTCAAGGCTAGCGCTCTACCACTTGAGCCACGGCGCCACTTCCAGCTTTTTTCTTTTTGCTTATGTGGTGCTGAGGAATCGAACCCAGGGCCTCGAGCATGCAAGGCAAGCACTCTACCACTGAGCTACCTTCCCAGCCCCTCAGTGAATTCTTAGTGAGATAAGGAATTAATGTTTTCCCAAGTAGTCAATTTTACCAACTCCATTTATTGAATTATCTATCCATCTATCTTTCTTTGATAGTTTGAAATGTAATTTTTATCATGTTTCTAATTCCTATTCTACTAATACCAATGGACTTTTTTATCTATTTTCAGAGTCCATATTGTAAAATGATTTATGAACAAGGTGTTCCAAAGTAGTGGTTATTATAAATATTTTAGCCAATGTATCCTATTTGCTTCTAAAAAGAAAAAATTTTCAGTAAAAAATTAAATATTAAATGTAATTCTATATTATGATAGCTTTCAATTATATCCAGCAACTGCTTTGCCTATAGAATACTAATATTATTTAGAATCCTTCTATACCACTTAGGCACATTTTGTCTAAATAGCTAAGATGATTCTATTAGTCTAAACCCAGGAGATTTAATCCTATTAAAAGTAATGCACTTTAGCATCATTAAGAAGATAATCCTATTTGGCCTACATACAGTTCATTTCTTTCTCTCTCGACTTTTAGCAATACAACTTGGCTTTATGTTTCTCTTGACTAAAAGAGAAATAACCAGGAGGAGGGTGAGGTCAACCTAAATAATGTTGTCTATACTGCCATTTCTACCTTTATATCAAGCATTCTGAAATAGGTTTCCATTGTAGTCAATCTCTACACAATAAATTGATAATAGCAGTTGTATATCATTTGGTAAAATATCTAGCTGATGAAATTGTATCCCATGAAGGTATCTACATATTATCTCTAACCTAAATAAAATACTCAGTCTTCTTACACAATGTAATGCTTCATGAACTAAGGGGGAAATTAGTTTGGTTTGACTGCAGGCTTGCGATTACTTGGGAAGTTCTGAAATGTATTTCAATTGTTTCCTGGCTCTTCAGTAAAATGAAAAATCACTCTGGTCCACTTCACTAGCATGTTAACTTTTCAGTAGATTCTATACTATTGCTCTCATCCCAAATAAAATTTGATTACAAATGTGGTAACTTTTCAAATGAAAATAAGATATTCTGAAATGGTCAAAATACTTTTCTTCCTGTGAAAAATGTATAGAATCATCATGTCTGTACCTCCCTGTTTATTTTATCCTCTCTGCAGAAGATATTATAATTAACCAGGAGTGGGGATGAAGACTAGAAAATGTAATCAGTGACCTCGAAATAAACTTAAAATGTTCTCATTCATATGATAGAATTGAAGTACTGGTAGAATCCTAAAAAGACATGATAATCTCTGAATTCAAACATCGGCTTTCCCTTCCCCAACCTCCAGATTCCCTGAAAATGTCCTTCCACTGGGGACAAGCTTATTTTCTTTACTTCTATATTCAAAGGAAGAAGCTTTCTTCTACAAAAGCCTGTTTTCCCCTTATTCGCGCTGTAATATGCAGCATGTGGCTTTGCTCCAAAAATTCATTTCTATTCTCTCTTCACTCTTTCCTCCCTTGGGTCTCTGCTTTTAGCCTAAGAGTTATATTTCTTTTTCCTATCAATCATATCTTGTGTCCCTCAAACTTCCAAAAAGAGTTGAATGTAATGTATTTGTTCTTTACTAAAATGTGTTTAATTGTACTCAAATGTGTTACCTACTCCCACATGCTAACTGAAAATGTACTGTTAAAAATATAATACCAAGTCCAGTAAATTGTGCCAGCCCTCGCAGTTCTTGAGTTCCCTCCACATTTCGCTCTGTTAGTGTGTGCTTCTTCTCTTACCTGTCAGCTAGGGCTCTCATCCTCCGTTCTTTAGCTTTCCTAATGGTTCATTCTCTTCAGTTGACGTTTGTTCTTTCACCTGTCCCTCACAGACTCATGTTCCTGAGATTCCAGACCAGATACAATTTTCTCCACACACTTCCTCACGAGGTCCCATTCATCCCACAACTTCAGTCAGCTAGAAACTTGGAAACTAAAGTTTAAATACTTCTTGAAAATCTATCTCCTAAACATCACACTATGAAATAGTTTCTAGTACAGTCTCATTGTTCCCCAAAATAACCAAAAGGAATAAGATTACCCAGCCATTTGCAGTTATGTGAATATGTAAGAGAGTTTTGTTAACACTGTTTGCATCCAATTTTATCCGTCTCAAACTGACAACTCTATATTGCCTTGAATCTATCTCTTCAATAACTTCCTTCAGTGAAGTGAAGTATCCTAGATCACACACAAGAGGAACATTATGTGGCAGACAGAACCATTGGGGATAGAGGATCCCAATGTAGTTTCCTAATTAGCTCCTGATCTACTCAGTGCTCTAGCCTATTTTTCTTGGTCCTTCTGAGTAACTACTTAGGGTTTATTTTCTTCCTTTCTTTCTTTTGTTGTCTTTTGTTGTTTAATATCAATGTGCCAACAATCATCTCTTTGAAATCTTGCACAAATATGGATTCTTAGCACTGACTCAGAAAATATGATTTAGGAGATTTGATAGGAATCCCAGAAATTTGGTCTTTCACAAGTACTCCAGTGATCATATTGCAAATGGTCTATGATAACCATTGATTTGTTATACCAAAGAGACAAATGGTGTCAAAAGTTTTTGTATTGGACATATTATTTTGTATTAGAAACATATCCTCCTTCAAACTAGAAGATGTGACAACTCTTCCTCTATAAAACATGTTTTTTTGTAGGATGTGGGGCTTGAACTTGGGGCCTGGGCTCTTTTGTTCAAGGCTAGTGCTTTGCCACAGCTCCATTTCTGGTTTTTGAGTCATTCATTGGAGGTAAGAGTCTCATGGGGACTTTTCTGACAAAGATGGCTTTGAACTGCAATCCTCAGAACTCAGCCTCCTGAGTAGCTAGAATTATAGGTGTGAGCCACTGGTGCCTGGCTAGAAAACACTATAAATAATCTATAATCTATAAAGCTCAAATTAAGTAGTATAGAAAGGGCCAAGGGGCTGGGAAGGTGGCATGCCTGAGGCCCTGGGTTTGATTCCTCAGCACCACATAAGCAAAAAGAAAAAAGCCAGAAGTGGTGCTGTGGCTCAAGTGGTAGAGCGCTAGCCTTGAGCTGAAGAGCTGAGGGACAGCGCCCAGGCCCAGAGTTCAGGCCCCGCGACCGGACCTCAAAAAGAAAGAAAGAAAGAAAGAAAGAAAGAAAGAAAGAAAGAAAGAAAGAAAGAAAGAAAGAAAGAAAGAAAGAAAGAAAGAAAGAAAGAAAGAAAGAAAGAAAGAAAGAAAGAAAGAAAGAAAGAAAGAAAGAAAGAAAGAAAAGCCAGCCAAGGTTGTTATATTGCAACAATAGGTATCTTTTTTTTTTTTTTTGGTTGGTCATGGGACTTAAACTCTGTGCCTGGGCGCTGTCACTGATCTCTTCAGCTCAAAGCAAGCACTCTACCACTTGAGCCTCAGTGCCACTTCAGTTTTCTGGTGATTAATTGGAGATATGGGTCTCACTTTCCAGCGCAGGCTGGCTTTGAACTGCGATCCTCAGATCTCAGTCTCCTTAGTAGCTAGGATTACAGGCATGAGCCACTCGCACCTGGTATCAAAAATAAATATCTTAAAATATAAATTTTCTAGAAAAGTTTTAATTATCCTTCAGTGTGAAAACCAGACCTTGGGAAATGACCTAAACGTGTGTGTCTGTATGCACACATTAAAATTTTGCAACTTTATCTTTTTATATCATACATATATAATAATAGAAAGATTCTGAAAAGGAGTAGTTTGGGATTATATATTATATTATAGTATATAAAGAAAACATAGGAAAGGAAATTGTTTTTCATATTCATGTGGAATGGAACAGATGGCTACTAGTTATAACTCTGTTATTAAAATGCATAGTGTTTCCTAGTATGAGTTTGCATAAAAACTGGCTTTTACAATGTGAGTCCATTGTCAAACAAAACACTTTCTTGCTGAAGATGGTGTAGAGAATAAATCAAGTCCAAATCAAATGGAACTTTATTCCATTCTTTCCCTCCAGGAACTACAGAATTCATTTAACTATCCATTTGTGCTAATGAAATCTTCTGTTATACATACCATGTAGGTGAGCCGAGCAGCATTCCCAATTTGATCTTCCCTTACAAACCCACACAAACAATAGAAAAAGTGCAGAAGGCACTAAAGTTCTGGCTTCCACCCTGGCCTGATTCTCTTATGTGAAACATGTAGGAGGCAAACTGCAATGTTTCTAAGGTCTCTTTCAGGCTTAAGCTGGGATAGTCTCTTCTTTAACTCATACTATTGACCCTTAGGATGTATGAGGACTGACTTCAGGACTCTTTAGAATCAGGAGCTCAAGTATCTTATAGAAAATGGCCAATAGACATATGAAGAAATGCTCAACCTCCCTAGCCATGAAATGCAAATCAAAACAACACTGAGATACCACCTCACCCCAGTTAGAATGGCAAAAATCAAGAACTCTAACAACAACAGATGCTGGAGGGGATGTGGACAGAAGGGAATCCTACTGTATTTTTGGTGGGAGTGTAAACTTGTTCAACTACTTTGGAAAGTAGTATGGAGGTTCCTCAAAAGACTATACATAGAGCTCCCCTATGACCCAGCAATCCTACTTTTGGGCATTTACCCAAATGATCACAAACAAAACCATACTAAAGTTACCAGCACGACTATATTTATTGCAGCATTATTTACCATAGCTAAGATATGGAACCAACCCAGATGCCCCTCAGTAGATGAATGGATCAAGAAAATGTGGTATATACACAATGGAATTCTTTGCCTCCATCAGAAAGAATGACATTGCCCCATTTGCAAGGAAACGGAAAGACTTGGAAATAATTATATTTAGTGAAGTAAGCCAGGCCCAAAGAAACATAGGTCCCATGGTTTTCCTTATTTGCAATAACAAGTATATATCTGAGTCAAGCAGAAATGGTCAGATAAGTTGATGTTAGGTGAAATGAACCCCAAGATAAGGACTCAAATGGTTTTTCTTTCTTGCTATTGTTTCTAACATATTTACAAGATGATTTTTTGTTGCTCTGTATGTCCATCCCCCACAGTATAACCCCTGTTTTCACTGTATTTGATGTTGGTATAATTTGTGGAGGGTAAGGGAAAAAAACAAATCGTTTAAATAGGGATACATGTGGACCCATTGCAACAATGAGATGTACAAGATGTTTTGTCGAAAAATGAACTTTACAACTTTGGCAGCGTGGGGACAGGGATGGTATAAGGGGAAACAAAAGAGGAAACAATGCTTGATAAAAAATGTACTCATTACCTTACTCATGTAATTATAAGCCCTCTGTATGGTATTTTCACAATAAAAAAACTTATTAATATAAAAAAAAGAAAATGGCATCTACACGTAACCTAAGTATAGCTTCTTGTAAACTATTAGTCGTTCCTAGATTGCTGATAATACCTATAATACCTTATAATACCTAAAAGCTGATGGTTGCTTTATTCTATTGTTTAAGGAATAATCACAAGGGAAACAGTCTGGTCACATTCACAATTACAGTTTTCTTCAGAATAATTTCCATATACCACTGGTTGAATCTATGAATATGGCCACCATAGGGTATGATCCTTAAGAGGATCAGGACAATAGATAGGTTTTTTTTGTTTTTTGTTTTAATTAAGAAGTAACTGAACCCATTGCAGCTCTCACATTCTTCAAAAACTACATAAAGGAATTTTAGAGACATTGAATCCTAGTAATGGTTATAGTGGGTGATTTGATATTATTATCTACCCTCTACTTCTAGAGTTTTCTTTATGAAATCTGATCATGTCGTACTTGGATTATTAGTGTTGCTTCTGTACTTACTTATAGGTTAACCTGGAAATCCTTAGACTTAACACTGCTTTATTTATTTAATTTGGTCCATTGAATCATTGCTGTCTTTCATTCCTTCATTTAGCATCTTCTATATCAGGGGCAATTCCCTCTATAAAGCTTGTCAACCAATTTGGATACAGTTCCTTCTGCCTCCAGGGTCTTTTCCACTTTTTCATCTACCAAATTCTGCCTCCTGGAACTCTCCAGTGAAGACTTGTGACTATCTGTTATATTTATATCAAAGCCTTTAATGCATCGTTTAACATTTTTTTCTGTTCAAGACCCAGGTATATAGCTCAAGTGGTAGAGCATCTGCTAAGCAAAAGTGAGGCTCCAAGTTCACATCCAATACTGAAAACAAAAAGACCATTCACCAGGACTTTTTTTTTTCTTTTTTACCATGCCTGGTACATATTAAATGTTCTGCACGTTTTTCTTCTGTATGACACTATGGTAAATTTAGGCAATGGAAAACACTTTGAATGAGCTTCAGCCTCACCTATGCCTGTTACTACTTACAATGCCCTAAAGAGTTACCAAATAATATCCAGCACACATAACGTTCTTCCTCCTAGAAAATACTTGTGGCCATGCATAAATGAAAAGATATTCCTTCAGCAGTTCATGACTCAGGAAAAAAATTAACACATCCTTTACGATGCATTCTTAACAGCAGAGCAAAGAGTAGGCAGACAAACTCATTCTTGAACTTTTCTTGTCCTGAATGGATGGGACAACATGCTTGTCAGTGAGAAAGTTTGGGAAGTCAGTAGCCCTCCCCACAAATCTGCTCTGGAACAAATTTTGCCCCATACAAAAATCTTTGAGTCTCATTTGGTTACTAAAAATGAGGTTAAGAAGCATTTAACAGGGAAATATCACTTCCCAAAGTGAGTGAGTAGATTAAACTCAAGTAAGGACAACCTTGTGGTCTGAAAACGGTGCTTAAATTTGTGTGCAGAAATTTCATCATCCAAATTCTTAGTTATTAGTCATAAAATCAGTGCCAAATTATATTTGAAAAGAATCTCCAGAAAGTTTTGCTCTGAATGGCAATGCAACATCAAAATATACAGTCTTGCTTCAGATTTCATGGTCACCTTCAATGTAAAGACAAAAGAAATATGAATATTACACAATGCCACCTTTTCTAGTCTTTTTAATTGCTAAATCAACTCTGTCTACCAGAAATAATGGCTACTGTGCTGAGCATCAGCGACTCATGCTTGTAACAGTATCTACTCAGAAGACTTTGTCCTGAAGAATGGTGGTTCAAAGCCAGCCAACACAGAAGTCTACAATATTCTATCTTACAATTAACCAACTAAATGCAAAAGTAGAAGCATGGTTCAAGTGGTAGAGTGCCAATCATAAGCAAGAAATTTAAGAAATACAAGAGACCCTGAGTTCAACATCTGGCACATACAGACACACAGACACACACACACACACACACACACACACACACACACACACACAAAGCTGTTAAGTATTTTCTTAACACAAAAGTTTCCATATGGACTACAAATGTTATAATAGATTTAAAACATTGTCCAGGTAATAAATTGTATTTAGTGAGTGTATCTTGTCCCAGGCCAAACTGATGGTCATGTAAGTATTTAAATAACCATCATTATAATCCATCAAGTTAGGAGTTATTGTTACTTCCTTTTCTTAATGGGAATATGGGGTCACATAGAAGATCAGCAGATTTTTCACATCATTTACTAATTTGAGTCAGTGTTACAACTGCAGAAAATATAATTCTTACTCACTTTACCCAAGCCTTCTCTTCTATATAGTAGTAACTACTAAAAAATAAAAAGTTTAATTGGTATTTTTTCTAATAATAAAATTGAATTGTGTTTATTATAGAACTTTTTACAGCTAAAATGAAATTGTATTTTAAAAGGAAAGATAGACTCCAAAGACTTGGTAGATGCAAATTATATCTATATGGTAATAAAATTGACTGTGAAACTTTGAAAACCACAAAAAAGGCAGCAGGCTGGGTGTAGAAGCAGATACCTGTAATCTCAACACCTGAGAAGCAGAGGCAAAACGATTGTGAGATCAGATTCAGTAACACTTTTGAGGAGGCAGAGCCAATTGTTTTTCTAAGTTGGAATCCAATTGCCTAGGATATAAAAGCAAGACCCAACAAATAGGAGTGCACCAAATTAAAAAAGCTTCTGTACATCAAAGGACACAATTAGTAGAATGAAGAGACACTGGTGAAATGGGAGAAAATCTTTGCCAGCTATTCATTAAATAAAAGATTACTATCCAGAATATACAAAGAGCTCATGAAATTAAACATCCAAGGAAAAAAATAAAGCCAATTAATAAATGGGAAAATGAATTGGACAGTTCTCAAAAGAAGAACAAGTACCTAATAAATTTTAAAATGTTTGACATTCTTAGCCATAAATTCAATGCAAATCAACCCCATACTGAGATTCCCTCTCACCCTAGTCAGAAAGAAAACAGACAACAAATTCAAAGAAAAACAACCCTTGTATAATGCTTGGAAATTAGTAGAAAGGTTCATCAATAATCTAAGAATAGACCTACTTTGTGACTGCTATATCACTCTTGGGCAGCTATCTGAAGGAACGCAATTTAACACACATTTGAGAAATCTGTACATCAGTATTGTTTCAGCACTATTTATATAGTCAAGCTGAGAAATCAGACTAAGTGACCAAAACATGATGCATAGAGAAAATATAGTATAAATACACAATGAATTAGTATGTGGTCACAAAGAAGAATTAAATTATATAGTTTGGAAAAAATTGGATGAAATTGGAGATCATCATGATAAGAAAAATAACACAAGCTAAAAAAGCTAAATATTAAATATTTGTTTGTACACAGAATCTAGGCCTAATATAATCAAAATAAAAATAATGATGGAGCATGAGTGTAAAAAGAGGACTAACCAGGAGGGGAAATCAGCATGGAAAGAGGGAATGAGTGAATACTGAGTGGTGAAAAGGATTGAAGTACATTATATATATATATATATATATATATACATGTATGTATAGATAAACATGTATGTCTTTGTAAATATAACATGTATGTGTAGATATACATGAAGATGGGTAGACAGACAAATCGATGAAGATAGAATAATAAAATCCATAGGTGAAGGATGAGAGAGGGAGCAAGGTTAAAATAATATAGAGGTATACACTGAACACAGCTATGGAATTATCAGAATGAAATAAACCCCCTTGTACTATTAATGTATACTAATTTGACAAAGAAGCTCCACCTCTTAAGCAGATACTAAATCTGTTGATGCCTTGATTTTTTTTTGGCTTCCCCATTTCCAGAACTATATAAAAAAATGTTTGTTTGCTATAAAAATGAAAAAAATAAGAAAAGAAAAGAAAAAATAAGTACAGATTGTATCAGTCTGCCAGTCCAAGTTCCTGTCTGTATATATAGTATTTTCTTGATCATAAAATAGCACTACTTCAATACTGCTGATATTTTATCGCAGACCCAGCTCCAACAACAAAAACAAAGGATCAGTGGTCACAAACACTTCTTTACACTTACTTTTTTCTGCTACGATTCACAAGATAATAAGTGGTTGACACAGTGGGAGGCATTTTTGCACCAGCAAAGCATGTAATGGCTTTTTCTGGTAGGCTTTCAATTGCTTCATTTTGTTTAAGGAAAACATGGAAGAAATTACAGTAGCCTCAGAAAAGCTCAAAGGTTTTCCTGTAGTTTTAGAGAAGATGTATGTGTCTTCACATTACATATCTTGGATAGACTGACTAGAAAAATATTATTATTCACTCTAACTACATCATTATCTTTTACCAGGCATGTCACAAATCAAAATCACGCAGGAATTCTGAGTTATTCATAGCTTAACCTTATATAAAATATGGGTCCACCCTAGAACACTAGAAATCAATGTCTCCATGAAACACAAGAAAATTAAGAAGAAAAATTCAGAATTCTAAAATACTTTCTTATTCACCATGTAATTTATAATGCAATATCAACAATAAGGTCAGTGAGCTCAGCAACTTATTTTTTGATAAATTTTTGAAAATATGACAACAAATATATATACTATGCATGTTTTAAAAAGAAAAGTATGTGCTTATATATTTATCTAACAATATAATGTTAAAGTTGGTGGCTGCTAGCCTAACATCTAGCTAGTCGTAGGTACAAGGTAAGTATTACATATTCAGCTATTACTTTGAGTAATATTACTTTCTAAAAGTGACACTTCTATTATTCTTTATCAAAAAGGTTAAAATGAAACAACAAAAAAGTGGCACTTGTGGGATATTTAATGTCCTGAAATAGGGTAGGACTAGCTGAATACATGAAAATGACATGAGACGAAATTGCAAATACAACAGTGATACCCACTAGACACCATGTAGAAAATAAACTTGATATCTTGTGGGTGTGGATAAGAGGGAAAAATAGAGAGAGCAATGGAAGGGGAGACATAGTTCAAAAAGAATACTTATTATATTCATGTAACTGTAACCACTCTGTGTATCAACTCTACAATCACAATTTTAAAAAATTAAAGTGTATCTGTTTCCAAGCTAGTTTCAGATTAAATCTACATAAAAATCTATCTAATTCATCCTATATTATAAAATAAAACAGAGGGCATAAAGCAATAAGACTTGCCTTATTTTTTAAAACTTGAAGTTCAAATAGACCCTTTGATCAGAATCAGAGTAGACTAAGAGTTATGTATGATGAATTTCAGCTATTAGTCATGATTAGAACTATTAGAATACTTACTAGAGAAAAATTTTCTCATGTCAAGGAAATTATTCAGGGTGATTTGAGTTGATGCTTTTTGATTTATCCAGAATAAATGTGATAAGCTTTATCAATTATATTGTTGCACCAAAATAACATATTGCAGATTGTTTCATCTTCAAAGAGCCTATCACTTAACTGCTTTTAATCAATCTTCCACATCCATGATGAGGACTTTAATTCAAAATATGTTCAAAAATGGTTACATAGAAATAGTATTTTTGTAACTTTCTACCTTCATCTTTAGATATGTTACACATCTTTAGATGTATTTTATTTCTGATCCACTCCTGTTTACGCTTTGAAGCTTGTGTAAAAGAATTTCTTAATTTTTAGGAATGATTTTATTTCAAAGGTATTGGTAGGTAGGAAAATTTTAAATAAAATTTGCAAGCATATATATATATATATATATTTGTAAATTATCTGTGTGCATATGTGTATATCTATGTATATGTATATGCTTGTGTGTATATATATACACATATACAATTTTTCATTTGTATCTGACTTCAGAGCATGTATAAACTCTGGGTGGAAAATCTTGTGTTTTATACAAGTATATGAATATTTTCAAAAAGGATGATTAAAAAATATCTGAAAGAAGGGATGACATTGATCAAGATGCATTGTATCATAATCTGAATTGTTAAATTGGAGCCCCTCCCCTTTGTTTAATTATTTAAAATAGTTAAAAATACATGAAAGTGTATTGGACTTTTAAAACAAAATGGACAAATGAGTTTATTGATGGAAGCTCAGATTCGTAGGATGATGACATCTGGCCCTGAAAGTGGAATTTATCTGCATACACATTTCCAGTGGACTCATGGTTAGCAGAATCTAGGAGTGTAGGTCAGATTGGTAGGTGGCGATAGCTTAATAAATTACAGTTAGGAGTTCTGTGTGTTATTGCACAATAGGGCCACTTGAAATAGTAATGATATACATTTCACAAATAAAGGAAATAATTTAGAATGCTTACATTCTAAATGTAAGATATGCAATTGATGGAGGAGAGTGTTCCAGTTAACTTGATTTGAACATCATATGATAAAACAATATGCTCTACTTTTTCTTTCTTTATACACTAATTAAAATAAACTATTATATAAGGAAAGAAAATGATGTTTATCTATCAAATGAGGATTTTGTTCCCGTAGATGGATACAAAAAAGAGGACCAACACTGGCTCAGGTTAACACGGAAGCAGAGGCATAAATCTTGCATGGAAATACTGGGAACAAAAGACGATGTTTTAAAGCAATTTTGGCAAGTTCAGCACAGTAATTTTAACTTTTATACAAAATGAAGAAAGTTCTGTATTTTCAAGATTTATTTTAAATACATGATAGCCAAATCTAACAGTTAGCCTATAAAAGTATTGTTAAAATGTAAGTCGTTTAAGGATACAGGTGGACCTGTTGCAACAATGAGAAGTACAAGTTGTCATGTCGAAAACGAGCTTTACAATGTTGGTGGTGGCGGGGGTAGGCGGGGAAGATTGTGGGGGGAGAGGGGGGAGGCTGGGAAGGGATGTGAAGGGTAAACAAAGGAGGAGGCTTCAATGCTTGATAAGAAATGTACACTTTAACCTGCCCATGTAATTGTAAGCCCTCTGTACAGTGTGTTCACAAAAAATAAAAAAAAGTATTGTTAAAATGAAACTGATCTATTCATGTTCGAGAGTCTAGAATACAAGCATAGACCTTTCAGATGGGCCCAGGGACCATGACTCTGAATGTCAAGCAAATGCCAAATTGCTATAAAAGTTCCTAAGCCCAGACAGGAAGGGGTGGCTCATGCCTGTGATCCTAGCTACTCAAGAGGTTGAGCAAGCCAAGGTTACTAGCGTTGAGCAAAGATCTTCAGGGAGAGTGCCTAGGCCTTGGATTTAAGTCCAAGGCTCAGAATCAACACACACACACACACACACACACACACACACACACACATGCAGAATTCCTAAGCACTTAGCATAACTTTGGCTATTTTCTCATCAAAGAGCTTAAAAACAATGAGTTCTCAGATCCCTAGCAGCATGTGAACTTTTAGTATAGGGACTATTATAATCTGCTTTATGAATGTACATTTTCAACACCATTAACTTCACCATAGAAGTAGGTTTTCTACTCAGCACCACAAAACATGACAAATACTAGAAGTAAAACTCACGGTTAATGGGGAAAAATTGTTCTTTAGGTGAAATAGAGCTTGAGTTAACTTATGTCAACTACATGGCTATTTCCAACACATGAGATTTGTTCTAACATGGAGTTTGCTACAGTGATTATCTGTTTATAAATATTGAGATTATTGTCTTAACCTCTCCTGTCAAATAGTAAAAAAAAAAAAGACATTAAGACAATTTGTAGGAAAATCTATTAGGACTTACAATAAAAACTTCATTTAAAATAGCATTTTAGGACTATTTATAATTATAAGCAGTGGGTGACTGGAACTGACTCACACAGGTCTGAGAGAATTCATTGTGCTCATCTCCAACTACTCACCGTTCAGTGGTTGAGAAGAGAAGTAGATAGTTGATCTCAGTCTTGATAGACACATTTATGCCATGGAGATCAGCAAACACAACTAGTCACAGTTCCTTTTTTTTTTTTTTTCTTGAGAGCATTACTAACGTTTACTAGTGTATCACTGAATGTAATTAATACTAATTTCAAATTTCTATAGTAAGGCAAAATAAGATTGTGAAAGTTGGAATATTACAGCTGCTATTTTCAAGGAGGTCTTATTCATGGACTTTTAGCACTATTATAAGAAAGTAAAGGGAGCTAGGGGTTTAGCTCAGTGGAAGAGCACCTGCCTGGCGAGCACAAGGCTCTGAGTTCAGTCCTCAGCTCTGGGGAAAAGAAAGAAAGAAAGTAAAGTGTCATCTTGAATTGTATAAAATAACTAGCCATTTGGATTGAATTTATATTATTGTCTCTGTTTATGGACAAATGTAAGCATATATCCATGAAACCACAAGTAGGAGCAATCTGATACCATAGTTATAAAATAATAACAATAACAATAATGAATGTGCAAAGTTTTTTCAAAAGTGATTTAATAATTACCTTTATAATATATAAAATATAAACTTATATATAATAAAATATAAATTATATATTTGACAGAATATACTGACATTAATTTCTTCTACAGAAGAGCAAACACGTGAGTTGGTAAAATAAAAATTGAAAACAATAGGATAAGAACAGAAAGATAACAGTATTGGAAATAGAATCCATGGCATATCTATTAACAACAGACCACACTTAAAGAGCTTAAATCTGAGAGAAAAAAACTGAGAAATTGTACTATTATTAGTATTATTACTATTATAATCCTGAGAAAGTATCTCACCAAGGCTAGCCTTAAACTAACATTCTTCCTACATCAGCTTCCCCAATGTTAGGATTACAGGCTTGGTCTACTATGACCAGCTAGAAATTATACTATATTAAAATCAAAACCATTATTAAAGGGAGTGTGAAGGAAATCTAAATGTTTGGTGAATCCATATGCAATGTCCACCAAAGGAATATTTAAAGAAATGAGCTGGTTATATCACTGGCTGGAGAGCAATGTACCCTATAAGAACATTCTGTATGATTCTAACCTGTGATATTAGGTTAACCACATACCTATAGTCACAGGAGAAAGCCAGTGCTCTCATTCACTCACCATTCAGTTGTCCTAATTTAATGCGTATCAACCTCTGAGACAGTAGGGCAGCAAACCAGATTTTCATATCAGAGATTTCATAAATTATTAACATCTAACTTATTTTATTCATTTATCCTCCTAATTAAGGAAAAGTGCAGTAAACTAAATTGGAAATGAGTAATTCCAACCCTTAGGATCAGGTGGATTTTTGTTTCAAATACTGTAAAAATGTTTGCAGCAAAAATGTTTAACACGCTGGGCACCAGTGACTTATGATCTGAGGATTGCGGTTCAAAGCCAGCCTGGGCAGGAAAGTCCGTGAGACTCTTTTTATTCAAAAAATATATTTTATTGTAAAAATACTGTACAGAGGGGTTACAGTTACATGAGCAAGGTAATGAGTACATTTCCTATCAAGCATTGTTATCTCTTCCTTTGTTTTCCCCCTACCATCCCTTCCCTCCCACCTCCACAACTACACTCCGCACTCATACCTCCCCCCGCCACGTCCACCGCCTAAATTGTAAAGTTCATTTTTCAACAAAATGTCTTGTGCATCTCATTGTTACAATGGGTCAACCTGTATCCCTATTTAAGCATTTTGTCTTTTCCTTCCCCTCCCCAAATTAGAAAAGTGTGTATACAAGATGCAGGGCACTGACATCAAATACAGTGAAAACAGGGTTTATACCGTGGAGGAGGAATATACAAAGAAACAAAACATCACATGGTACATTATAAATACGTTAGAAACAATAGCAAGAAAGAAAAACCACTTGTGTCCCTATCTTGGGGTTCATTTCACTTAATATCATCTTATCTGGTCATATGTACATACCTTTGACCTTTTCTGCTTGTCTCAAACATATACTAGTTATTGAAAATAAGGGAAACCATGGGACCTATGTTTCTTTGGCCCTGGCTTACTGCCCTTAATATTATTTTTTCCAAGTCTTCCCCTTTCCTAACAAATGGGGCAATGTCATTCTTTCTGATGGAGGCATAGAAATCCATTTCATTTTCTTGATCCATTCATCTACTGAGGGGCATCTGGGTTGGTTCCATATCTTAGCTATGGTAAATAATGCTGCAATAAACATTGTTGTGCTGGTATACTAAGGCCTTATTTGTGATCATTTGGGTAAATGCCCAAAAGTGGGATTGCTGGGTCATAGGGAAGCTCTATGTGGAGTTTTTTGAAGAACCTCCATACTGCTTTCCAAAGTGGTTGAACAAGTTTACACTCTCATCAACAATGCAGTAAGGTTCCCTTCTGGCCACATCCCCTCCAGCATCTGCTGTTATTAGAGTTCTTGATTATAGCCATTGTAACTGGAGTGAGGTGGTATCTCAATGCTGTTTTCATTTGCATTTCTTTTATGGATAGAGAGGTTAAGGATTTCTTCATATGTCTATTGGCCATTCTTATTTCCTCTTCAGAGAAGTTTTTCTGTAAGTCTTTAGCCCGCTTATTTATTGGGAAGTTGTTTCTTTGAGGATTTGTTGTTGGGGATTTAATTTTTTGAGTTCCAAGTATATTTTAGATATGAAACCTTTATCCATTGTATGGCTAGTGAAGATCTTCTCCCAATCCGTGGGCTTTCTAGCTATGTTCTTTGCTATGTGGAAACTCTGCAGTTTCACGCAATCCCATTTGTCCAACCTTTCTTTGATTTGTGTTTCTGGGTCTCTATTAAGAAAATTTCAGGAGGGGCGAAGTAAGGGGGGCCGGGAATGGAGGGGGGATATGGGAAGGCATGGGAAGGGGATTCAAAGGAGGAGGCAACAATGCTTGATAAGAAATGTACTCATTATTTTGTCCATGTAATTGTAACCCCTCTGTACAGTATTTTCACAATAAAAAAATTTGTTAAAGAAAATTTCGGCCTTTTCCTAGGAGACCTAGGGTTTCTCCTATTCCTTTCTGTAATGTTTATAGGGTGTCTGTTTTGACTCCAAGGTCTTTGATCCATTTGGAGTTGATTCTGGTGCAGGGTGATATATAAGGATTTAGCTTTAGAGAAACCAATTTTGACAGCAAGTACCATTTACAGAAGAGGCTGTTTTTCTTCCATTCTATTATTTTAGTTCCCTTATCGAATAGTAGGTGGCTATAGGCCTGTGGGTTCATTTCTGGGTTTTCAGTTCTATTCCATTGGTCCTGAGGTCTGTTCTTGTGCCAGTACCAAGTTGTTTTGATTACTATGGCTTTGTAGTAGAGTTTGAAATTTGGTATTGATATTCCTCCAGCACTATTCTTTCTGTTAAGGATCGTTTTTGCTATTCTGGGTCTTTTATTGTTCCATATGAATTTTTGGATTGTTTCTTCTATTTTATTGAAGAATGAGGTTGGAATCTCATTGAATTTGTAGATAGCCTTGGGAAATATTGCCATTTTTATGATGTTGATCCTTCCAATCCAGGAGAATGGGAAGTTTTTCCACTTCCTAACTTCTGTTTTGATTTCTTTTTTCAGGTTTTTAAACTTTTCATCATAGAGGTCGTTCACTTCTTTAGTTAAGGTAATTCCTAGGTATTTTATTTTTTGTGAAGCTATTACAAAAGGAGTTGCTTTCCTGATTTCAGCCGCGCTTTTCTCATGGTTGGCATACAGAAAAGCCATTGGTTTTTGAGGCTTAATCTTATACTCTGCTACTTTGCCAAAGTTTTGAATCAGCTTGAGTAATTTGGGAGTGGAGTCCGTGGGATTCTTTAAATAAGAGATCATATCATCTGCAAAGATGGAGGGTTTTACTTCAGCTTTCCCTATTTGGATCCCCTTTATGTTTGTATCTTGTCTTCTTGCTGTAGGAAGGCATTTTAATACTAAATTGAAGAGAAGTGGAGAGAGTGGACATCCTTACCTCATTCCTGAGTTAAGAGGAAATAGCTTTAGTTTTTCACCATTAAGTACAATGCTGGCTGTAGGTTTGTCATATACACCCTTTATTGTATTGAGGAATGTTCCATGGATTCCTAGTTTTTCCAGAGCCTTCATCATAAAGGGGTGTTGTCAAATGCTTTTTCTGCATCTATTGAGAAAACCATGTGGTTCTTATCCTTGTTCTTGTTGATGTGATTAATTATATTAATTGATTTGCATATATTGAACCAGCTTTGCATCCCTGAAATGAATCCTGTTTGATTGTAGTGTATGTTTTTTTTATGAATTGTTGAAGTCAATTGGCCAAAATTTTGTTGAGAAGTTTTGCATCAATGTTCTTCAAAGAAAGGGGTCTATAGTTCTCTTTCTTTGATGAGTCCCTTCCTGGTTTAGGGATGAGGGTTACAATGGCTTCATAGAAACTACCAAGATTCAGAACATTATAAGGGAATACATCTCAAACCTTTATGCTAATAATTTTGAGCATCTGGAAGAAATGGATGATTTCCTAGCAAATATCGACATGCAGAAACTAAACCAAGATGAGTTAAACCAACTTAACAGATCCATATCAAGCATCGAAATAGAAACAACACTAAGAGACCTCCCATCTAAGAAAAGCCCAGGACTGGATTGATTTACAGCAGAATTCTACAAGGCCTTCAAAGCAGAACTCACACCAATACTCCTCCAACTCTTCAATGAAATTGAAAGAGAAAGTTCACTACTGAACTCTTCCTATGACGACATCATAACCCTCATTCCATAAGACTCTTAACTCCAATTAACAACCAGAAAAATGGAAATTGTGCTGTGGTTCAAGTGGTCGATCCCTGCCCTTGAGCTGAAGAGCTCAGGGACAGTGCCCAGGCCCAGAGTTCAAGTCCCGCAACCAACAAAAAAGAAAGAAAGAAAGAAAGAAAGAAAGAAAGAAAGAAAGAAAGAAAGAAAGAAAGAAAGAAAGAAAGAAAGAAAGAAAGAAAGAAAGTTTAACACATTAACTCCATCCCATCATGCTGTATTTTCCTTGTATTAATCATCATTTTATGGTATTTGAATCTGAATTCACAGCTCTGTAAAAATAAGTATATAAATGCCTTATAAAAAGCTAAACAAAGACTTAATGAAATACAGTATTAGAATTAAGAGGATATTTTTGAAATAATATCCCTACTCTTCACATTTTGCAAAGGTAACTTTTCTAGGAAGAAATCCTCTACTTTTAAAATTATATGAAGGAATACATAATCTTTCTGTTTCTGGCCTTTTCTTAATAAGAAAGATAAAGGCCTCATCTCAGTGGCTCCCACGGGCTACTTCACATTAGCTTTTTCTTAAGCCAGCTGTTGATTCCTTGACACTGTAGCCTTTAATCACTGTCAGTGATTGCTTGGTGCCCTGTGGTTTTATCCACTATAAATATCTTCCCTACACATTTTCTCAATTTCAAAGACAAAATAAAGCTTATGTCAAACTTAACTTTAACAATGGTCATTTAATAGTTACAACCATCAT
This sequence comes from Dipodomys ordii, assembly GCF_000151885.1. Taxonomy (NCBI): domain Eukaryota; kingdom Metazoa; phylum Chordata; class Mammalia; order Rodentia; family Heteromyidae; genus Dipodomys; species Dipodomys ordii. The sequence goes on from NW_012267264.1 coordinate 12,053,627, forward strand.
CCCAAAAGTTAAAATATAAGTATCACTGGATAAAAAGAAGAAAAGAAAATTTCCTGAACTCCTATTTTTTCCATTATTGATTCATACTGCTCTAAAATTAAAAACTTTAATAACTATGTCAGAGTTCTTAGAATTTTCCAAAAGCTGCATAATTGTTCTTAATAGAATCATAATTTTGTCATCTGAGTTTTTTCTTTATTTGCAAGTGGGAGGGTCTCATAAGCTTAGAAGATAATGCCACTATGCAATAATAGTAAACAAGATGATAGAATAGTAAAAATCCTTTTTGTGCAAAAGGCCCATTTCCAGGTCTATGTATTTCTGTATACTCTTCAGTCATGTTTTAGTGGACTTTTGTTGCTGTAATAAAATGCCTGGTAAAAGCAAATTAAAAAGAGGAAAGATTTATTTGTACTCATAGTCTCACTGGTTTCAACTCATCATCACTTGGATTGACTAATTTGTGGCTGGTGAGACATACCACTCTGGTAGGGAGCAGGTGTATGTTTAGAGCAAAGTTGCTCCTTTAGTAACAGGAAGGAGACATGGAAAGATTAAAGCCAGAAGCAACCAGCTTGCTTCTTCCTCCTTCCTCTTGTGCTCAGTCTGGACCTCCAGTCTACTGAATGATACTGACTACATTTATGGAAGGTTATTTACAGTTTCTGTAAATACTCTCACAGAACACCCATAGTTGTGCATTACTAATCTACTGTGAATATTAATAATTTACATATATTTTCATTAAACACTTTCCTATATATTCTTTCTTTGAAGATCACTTTGGGAAATTCTAAATGTCCAATGTAAATGTTATTTTTAAGCTCCTTGAAAGTAACACACCAAGAACAATGGTTGAATAAATTCTATAGGGAAAGTCTATTATTCTCTCTGGGAATTTATAGAGACTTCATTATATGTGGTGAGCATGCAGTTGATCTTGAAAGGCTAACGAACACCTCCCAATTGTGAGCCCAAAGCAGACAAGTTGTAGGAAAATTATTCTAACCTCATTCTTCACTTACTAGGATTTTAGATGTTTGACTATAAAATGTGAAATTGGTATGCCTATATTCTGCTTTTTGGTCTGTGAATTTGGCCATTTCAAGCACAGAAAGAAAAAAAGGAATGTTTTTATTACTTCCTTCAGAAGTGTTAGGCAAGTTCTGGAATTCTTCTATCCATCCAATATCCAAAAAATGTGCATGCAATTTCACTTTCTTTTATAAACAGGATAAAGAACACATCTTAACATTTTCCTTTTGTATTTGAGGAAAAGAAAATAACTTCAGATACCTATAAGTTTGACATGCCAAATTGAAGGAACATCAACTAAATCTGTGCTTTTTAAAATTTATTTTTACTTGTTTTATTGTTGATGATAACAGGGCTTCAACTAATTTTTATCTGGGTTGACCTCAAACTGTGACTCTCCCAATCTCCAGCTCATGAGTAGCTAAGAGTACAGGTGTGAGTCATAGATATCATCTTCAGTGAGCAATGTAGTGTTCTGTCTATGGTAAGCTTCAGAAAATTCTTTTGTTGGAACAATTCTAAAATTAGAAATAACATAAGTTGTATTATAATGCTATTAGCTACCTAATAATCCATTTTTCTCCTATTCTACAAGCTGAGAAAAATCTTAGCTTGGGTTTCAGAAAAAAATGACACAAAATCACTTTTTGTTGTAGAAACTCTTTACCTATTAAATTTCTTGCAATATGCCTTTATTTAATTTTATTACTAGCAATATAATCACAGTTATCATTGCAAAGCCCATGTAATAGTAAAATAAAATGCATTTAATGTAACATTGATGAAATTGTAGATTCCAGGACATTTCTTAAAAACAACGCTTTGGTAAGAGTAGAAAATGATTTTGGGGGTAGAAGAGATCACAGTTTGATTTCTTTCATTACAACATTAAATTCATATTGCTTAAATCTGGCACATGTCTATTAGTCATGATGCTTATCTTTTTCTCTGCCTTACTAGCCTGAATAAAATAAGATGTTTATGACCTTTTACAGAATTGAAAGTTTTCCCTAATTCTAAATGCTAGTTAAAAAAAAAATCAATGGAACTGGAAGCTAATAGCTAATAATTGTTCCTTCTCCTTCGTCAATATTCATCTGACTCCCTCTGGTGGCAAGTGTAGCATGAAATTCTAATTCTTTTTAAGGAATATAGATGTTCACATTTTTCTTGTAAGGGCAATATTTCTTTTTTACTTCTGTGTGAAAAAGATTTCTCTGTTTTAATGATACCTACAAATTAGATGTAACCATATGGCTATCAAAATATTTCCATCAATATGTAGATAAACTACATCTTTGAAAGAATATGGAGATAGATTAAACCTTTGAGTCAATAGAGATAAATTTTAAATTTTTGTCAAAGATTAGCCTGGACATTAATATCTAATAGTTATGCAGCCTTTAACAATAAAAAATGCCAACACAATTAGTTAATTACAAAATAGCTCCTCAAGCCCAATTCCTAATTTTCTAAACAGAGTTCATTCATATATATATATGAATTATATATAAATTGTTCAAAGAAAATCTGTCCACATCCAGAAAATATCTTTAGAGTTCCATAAAAATACAATAGGGAGTGATGAAATTGAGTTTTATCTCTGCCACCTAGTGGATAGGTATCTTAACTCAGTTACCTAACTTTTCTGAAATGTGATTTTATACCCATAAAATGGGATAGTACCTACCTTGTGAACTTGTTGGAAGAACTCAACAAGACAATGGATTTGAGACCTAATACTGAATTCTATTTAGTGAAGCTCTTCCTGTCTTTGTGGCTACTCTTTGTAATTGACAAGTTGAAGCAAAGTGAACTAGAAGCTTAATGCTTCACAGGCTTGCTCCAGTACCAAACTGTGCCATCCTTTTCTAAGACTTTTAAGTGTTATACTATTGAATACATAGTAATAATCTGTTACAGTCTGATTGCAACCTCCATGGAAGCACTCAGACCACACACACACACACACCGATAACAAAACTAATACAAAACAAAAACAACAACAACAAAATCTTCTATGAACATGTAACATATAATGTGTTCTTTAGAGGAACGTGAGTTTCAATTTCAAAATGATTACAATTTATTCTCAAACAAACCCCTACTACTATATCCCATACCTCTCTGACTTTATCTCCTCTACTGTCTACCTGTTCCATTCTATTCCAACTTCTTACAGGCCAGATACAGTAACATTCAATTTAATAACTTTCCATAGTAACAAACAATAATGCTTAGTACAAATATAGACTTAAAGACCAGCGGAACAGATTAGAGGACTCAGAAAGGAATCATGCACATATAGCCACCTGATTTTTTATAAATAATTTTAAAAATTTTTGTTGGAGAAGAGATAGCCTATTTAACAGATGGTGGCAAGAAAACTGAATATCTGGAAACAGGGCCTCTATCTCTTACTCTATAGGAATATCAATTCAAATGGATCAAATGCAACAACTGAAACAAAACCTAGTACTGGAAAAAATAGGGATGACACTGAAACTTATTAGGAAATAGCTTCCTGAATAGAACTCCAGTAGCTCAGCAAATAGGAATGAAGATCGACAAATAGCATTATTACATCAAGATAAAAAGCTTCTGAACAGCAAAGTCACTGAACTGAAAAGATAACCGGCAGAATGGGAGAAAGTCTTTGCTACTTATACATCTGAAAAAGAACTAATAACAAAGAATTGATAACCAGTTAATAAATGGACAAACTAACTGAATAGATAGTTCTTCAAGGAACTACAAATAGCCAATAAATGTATAAAGAATTGGTCAACATCCCAGCATAAAGGAAGTGCAAATCAAAATGGTGTTAAGATTCCATCTCATTCCAGTCTGCATGGTCATCATCAAGAACAGAAACAACCAACAAAAGCTGGTGAGGATGTGGGGAAGCTTTCCTCCTGGGGCTGAGTCAGGAATTACAGGACAAAGGCAGCTATGGGAAAATCTGGTGGTTAGCATTCCAGGAAGACAGAAGACAAAATTCAAAGGACCTTTTGTGTCTGAAATCTTGATAGAAGTATGCTTCATTTACAAGATCCAACAATGTTCAGCCCTAACTGGATTACAGAAATCTGTTTCCTAAAAAAATACCATTGACATTTATCTCAAGTTGCCTAGACTATTTCCTTCAGTAGGTCAAGTGCATGGGCTAAAAATGAGTCAAAAATGCTTCTCAAGACCACCCAATCCAAAGTTCACAGGTTGGATGAAAGAAGAAAATAGTAAGAAAGAGTCCTAAAAAATAAGAAAAACTAGAGTGAACAGAAGCCTGAATTTCATCAACAGAAAATTATTTATTTTTAAAATCCTTTCCACAGATTTTTTTAACTAAGTTTATGTGAGGGGATTGTTAGTTCTTGGAAAGGAGTATGTGAGGAATATTTGGTAGAGTCCAAATGTTATAAAGTTGAGGGCTTTATGAATCATACTATACAAGTAGAGTTCTTTTTTTTTAAGTGTGAAAGACCACATTTGTGTCTGGCTGGCACACCATTGGATAGATTACCAATCTTATAGAACTGCATGGGAGAAAATACATAACAGACACAAGAGCAAACACTATTTCCTGACCCAGTCCTCATTAGGTTAATATTTAGAAAATCTAGAGAGTTTCTGCTACTCTCCATCTCAGGGAGCTAACAAGTATAGCACAACCTCCCAGCATCCCAGGGTAAAGGCCTAATGATAAATCTCAGGTGACGGTTATAGAACTCCACTGATAAAGTCTCTTGGGAAAACTAGCCCTCCACTTCAGGGTTATAAGGCTTAATTGATTAGTGCTGCTAAAGTAACATGTAGTAAAGTTTGTTCTGTTACTAAGTTGAATTAATTTCTTCTCTGAAGAGGCATTTGTAATTTTCTTAAGTGATAGGTTTAACCTAATAACCTCAGTGGTTAAAATCTTGATAGTTAAAAATTAAAATTTAATGGGTTTCTAATGAGTTGATTCCCAGCATACACATAATTCATTTTCCTTTCCATGAGTAATCCCAGGTTGAACAGGTGAAATTGGAGAAATGCAAATCTCTTCTGCAGATATGGTATCTGCAATCATTTTAAAAGGCAGATAAGTTTCCATCATCAGTGAAAACAAGAGAATTTTAATTTTGTCGAAAAATGCTATCATTTTATAATTGTATTGATAATAATAATAAATGTATTAAGCCATATATAAACTACAAAGTGAGAATGAATAAGTGCATAAAGAATGAGAAAACAACATCAAAAATCTCTAAATTCACACTTAATAATAAGATACTATTAAAGGCACAATAGAATATACTAATAATACAACAAATAATGTTCTGAGACCAGGAAAGAAAAACTACAAACAGCATTATCATAAATAAGAAACTTTAGTTGATACATTGAAAACATTTTTAGAATAGGAAAAATATTGGTTTCTTCAGTTAATTCTCAGACTTTTCTTGTAGAAAGCAATGATTATTTTTGTTACATTCACAATGAAATGACTAAAGTTTGGAAAGTTACCAGATTTTTCCAAGTCATGCAGCTAGTACTATAGAATTTAATTTTATTGTTGTTAATTAACATACATTGGGCTGGAGATGTAGCTTAGCAAATTGGTTCTTGTTTAGCCTGGCTAAGGCTCTGGGTTCAATTCCCAGCATCCTCTCACCAAATTCAAATACATAAATAAGTGTGTGTCCTGTACATTGTGAAAAAGTTCAGTGTAACATTTCACTCCAACCATACAATAGGCATTGATCAACTCCTTTCCTTTCCTTTGTCCTTTCATTATGTTTAAAAATTTGAGCTCCTCTCATCAAGGTCTTCATAAAATATATAACAGGTTATTGTGAACTATAGTTATACCATTACACTGCAGAAACCCAGAACTGATTTCCTTTGTCTAACTGTGCTTTGGTACTTATTGTCCAACCTCACTTCATCTATCCCCCTCTCTAGCCCTTTCCAAACTCAACTATTCAGAGTTCTCATGGAATTATTTTTAGCTTGCACATATAGAAGAGAATATAAATTAGTTTTCTTTCTGTGTCTGGATAATTTCACTGAATATAATGCCCTCCAGTTTTACCCATTTTGTTACAAATTTAAGGATTTCATTGTTCCTTATGACTGAATGCTATTCCATTGAAAACATGTATATATGGCATGTTGCCTTTCTTTATTCATCCACTGATAGGCACTTACTTGGATCCCATGTATTAGTTATTATGCACAGTGCTGCAATAAATATGCCAGAACAGATATCCCTTTCATAAATTCATTTCATCTCCTTTCAATGTATATCCAGAATGGATAGTTGGATCACAAGATCTACTTGTAGTTTTGTGAGAAACTTCCATGTTTTCCAAAAAGGCTCTACTAATTTACATGCTCTCAATAATCTGAGTTCCTTTTCCTCAAAATATCCAATCAGCATTTGGTTTTTTTGTGTTTGTTGTTTTTGATAATAGTCATTCTAACTGGGGTAAAAGGATATATTATTGTAGTTTTGATATCTATTCCCCTGATAGTTAATGATATGATATGGAACATATATTTTCATTATCTTTGTTAGATATCTATAGTTCTTCTTTTGAGACGTATCTATTCAGATCAGTTGTCCATTTTAATATTTGGTAGAGATTTTTGTTATTGTTTATTAATTTTATTTTAGGTTTCCTTATCTCTTTTTATTAAAAGTATTTGTCTTTCTTTTCACAAAACATCTTGTCACTTACCATTATTTAGTGTTTAAATCAGCAAAGAAATGGGTGATTTCTTTAACATTTCTTTAACCTGTATGAGAGCCAGAATCAAAATATATGGCTTTTACTAAAAAGTAGTAAGCTAACCTGCAATTAATGAGTTAGCCACATTCTCATGAATAATGGTATATGTGTCTCTTGGGACAAAGAAACGGTAGCTTATTGCTCTGGGTCGGCTTTAAAAGAGGGAAGCTGTAGTATTGTATCTGTCCATTGCTTCAGAAGGAGATACTTACTTCCATGTCTCAAGACAATTAGGAAAGCTACTCTTTCTTTGAGGGACACATTACATTTTTCAAATCTGTTCTTTTTGTTGATACATATCCTTGAAAAGATAGTTGGGACTAAAGGTCAGTCTGTACTTTACTATGCAAGAGATGCAGAAATTGCAGAGAATCTGAGGACTAAACATGAATCAGTGGTATCTGGGAAAGTATGCAGGCAGAGCAAGAATACCCTCCTGGTGACTTGTCTGGTGCTAAGAGAGAAATGTTCTGTCACACTGGGCAGCCTGGTGAGAACATACGTTGGGATCCGCTTCCACTATATCTAGTGGCCTGACAAAATGAGAATTCCCATCTCCAATTCTTCCCTTTTTTCTGTGCCAATCTTAGTTTCCTGGGATACATTATTGTTAAGGTCTTGGCATCCTGAGTCTTGACTTGAAAATCAATTGCCTTAAAAATAATTTATAGTAGCCTTCAGATGCCCAGCAATTCCTCTCTCTGCCTCCAAACTCAGCCTCCCCAAAGGCCCTATTAACCCATAATGTGTCTGATTTATAGAGCATTCAGTTTCAACTTCATTGTAAATTAAATAAACTTGGTGAGCTAGCTGAAGACAATACTACCATTTATAGAGTCTCTAGGGTGGGGAAAATGTGTTTTTATTAATGAATTCATTTAACAAATGTCTTTCTGGACCATGCCTCTTATTAGATTACATTTTTATTTAATAATTCAGTTTTAGGAATAGTATTGGAGGAAGTTTACTTTTGCAACTGTCACTGGAACATGGTATTATTTTCTGTGGCAGCAAAAATATCATCCTAAGCCAAAAGCATGGAGAAAAAATAAACTTAGTTTCTAATAGGGATTAACATTAAGACTATATGGGCCAACATACTCTGTCGGATTATCATATTTTCTCCCAAGAGAAGTGTGATGGCCAAAAAACAGGTGGTGAACTTATCAAAATTAATATTTTATGAAACTCTGGCAAAATGAGGAGTTTGTAATATGTATGAGAGAAACATAACAGTGAATTATCTTCTCTATGGAAATAAAAGGTTGTGCACCTGAGAACCTTTCTGAATATCCCCAGTTTACCCTGAAATTATCTCTTATGAAGCTTTATTACCTATTTTATTCATTACCATTTATTACCAATTTTTTTCTGGGATATAGAACATTCCCAACATATTTTCTAGTATTTTTATATTATCTATTCCATAATTTTTTTTAGAATGTATGCTTTCTCCTGGTTGAAAGTTATCCAGTTGGTTAGATTTTTCCCATATGGAGAAACAGAAAGCAGACTAGCAAAGCCAAGTGTGATCTTTCCAAGTCGCAATGAGAGAGGCAGTCACTATTTTTGTGCTCTAACAGATTGCTAACATTGTTGTTTATCAAAGTGAGGATCTGGGTAACTTTGCCACCTATAACTGTCATTTAAATTTTCTTAGTTCATGTATTTTTGGAAGGGGAGTATTTTTTATTCTTTTGTATTTGTGACTATCATTTTATCTATCTTATTATTTGTGACCTATTTTAAAGATTATCAGAATATAATCTTGAAATTGTATGCAATTATGCTATTTGAGTGTATTAAGTTACCCAACTACTCCAGAAGATCATCTGACTATTCTAGGAAAACACCTATGGGTTTGTGCTCAAAATTTAAAAATCAAAATACCTATTAGTTCTTCAACATAACTGCCTTAAGAATTCCTACCTTTATTTCATCAGTGTTGTTACTATTTAAAAACAATTTCTTTGGACTCCATTTATACATTTTAATTTAGATCCTGCTGCTTTGTTTTAACTAAACTCAGTAGGAGTAAACCCTTATCCATCAAATGTGGAATTTTCAGAAAGAGATAATTCTTACCCAAGATCTGTTGAACAATGTGATACTCAGGCTGGAAGACTATTTGAGAGAAAGTTTATGACTACATGGTATCAGTGTGGTATTTCTGTCTGCCTAAAGTAGTTCTGAAACAACTCTAAAAATAACGTCCCAAATTATCTCAAGGGCACTTGTCTGCCCAAATGCCTGTGTATCCTTCACAGATCCCTGTTTTCACCAGTACTATCACTGGTTCACATGGGTTGACATTATCCTGAACTACTGAATGGGCCATTTGACCATAAAGGAAATGTGAAGTTTTCAGAGAGTTGTGAAGAGATGGGTTGTGTATACTCATATTTGGGGAGAATCACTCTGGCCTGGATTGAGAGTACTGAGGATACAGTAGTGTAAGGTTAAGTAGACATCAGGACTCTAATTAGGAAGCTACTGCAATGATTCAGGCAAGGAATCTTGGTGGCTTAGAACAAGGGTAGAAATGATAGAAAATAGAAGTGGTAAGAAGTGAATAGATTAGGACTACAATCTGAAGATACAGCAATCAGGTACTCCTACACTGGTTCTCAACTAGTTGTCAATTTTCTTGCAAGGTACAGTGGGCAATAACTGGAGACATGGGATATATGACATACTTACTGTCATGTCAGGAGACAGGGGATACATATCTTAGTCCAGGGCTGCCATGAAGCAATCTCCATTGCACAGGGCAGACTCCCTGTTTAAGAAAAAGATAATTAATTTGCCAATTTTTACATTTTTTTATTTTAACATTTTTACTGTAAAAATGCTGTACAGAAGGGTTACAGTTACATGAGCAAGGTAATGGGTACATTTCCTATTGAGTATTGTTGCCTCCTCCTTTGTTTTCCCCCTACCATCCCTTCCCTCCCACCTCCACAATTACCCGTCCCCCCCATCCCGAAGTTGTCAAGCTGTTTTGTACGTCTCATTGTTATAATGGGTGGAAGATTGAGCTACAAGGTTGTGGCCAATATCAAAGTAATGTCACTGTTTTTATTGTCAGTAGGCAAAGTCACATGATTCCTGCCATGTTGGAATAAGGAATAAAATTAAACAGGCCTTCTTTGTTATACACATATTTATTATTCATGTCCTCAAATTTACAAGTTTGCATAGGGAACTACCACACATAGAATCAGTTTACATTTTAAAATTCCTCTTTTTGCTTCAAACTAGCTTATATCTTATGTAGCATTTTTCTGACAAAAATTGGGCATGTTATAATTACCAGAGAAACTGAAAAACCTCACAAAAGGTACAGGTATTCTGACATGCATGAAAATAAGCCATTGAGAAATCAAGATGTGATAGCAAAGACAAATTCTTCAAAAGAGGCTTTGAAGTAGCACTTGGTTATTCGGCAAAGTTCACCCACTTTATGAGCACGCTACAAAAGACAAGTGAGATATAATAGACAGATTATTGTATTTTCCTATCATTTCTTTTTATAAATTAGCCTCTCAACAAGCCTTGATTTATTTTTTAATTTCATTTTCTTTTATTGTAAAGGTGATATACGGAGAGGTTACAGATATATAAGTAAGGTATTGAGTACATTTCATATCAAACATTGTTAACACCTCCCTCGTTTTCTCCCACTTTCCCTCCCTCCCTCCCCAACACCCCTATCCCTGCCAAGTTGTAAAGTTCATTTCCAACATAATGTCTCATGAGTATCGCTGTTGCATTGATTCACCCTTTGTCCTTTGTCTCATCTTTTTGTGATTCCATTTCCTTTCCCCAAATCAGATAAACTTATATACAAGACACAGAGGTTTTCGTTTGTTTGTTTGTTTTAATATACTGTGAGAAGTTATTTCTTTTTCCTTTCTTTTTTGCCCTTTAGTTTATCCCCTGTTGTCACTGTTTTTGATTTTGGTACTCTGTGTCTTGTATCTACATATACTTGATTTGTATCCACATTTATTTTTTTATGCATCCTAAGAAACAACCACCTGCAGAATCTAGCCTAGATGTTCTTAATTAGGGTATAAAATAAACTTTGATAATTTATTAGAAACTAACATCTTAGCTTTTTTCTCCTATACAAAAATAAACAAGAATTCACCTCAATTCTTCTATTTATTGCCATTCCCATCACTCACATCATAAATGCAGTTCTTTCTTAAAGAATTTGACTTCCATCTCTTCTGAGCATATGACATGAAACCTCACCTCTGCTCAGCTTCTTTTTCTGCTTGGTCGTCAGGCACTAGCTGCTTTGTAGTTAGACATAATTACAATAAGTTAACTCCAATGAGTTACAGAACATGCAGCCTCCTCTAAGTTACCTCAAGAAGTTTCTGAATCTATTGATATGTACAATTAGTTTGGATCAGTATAAAACTTGCTACTTAATCAAACATATGCACTTCTCAGTAGGCCAGAGAATTCTTTTTTTGTTTTTTTTGGATCTGGTTGTGGAGCCTGAATTCTGGGCCTGAACGCTGTCCCTCAGCTCTTCAGCTCAAGGCTACCACTCTACCAGTTGAGCCACAGTGCCACTTCCGGCTTTTTTTTTCCTTCTGCTTATGTGGTACTGAGGAATTGAACCCAGGGCCTCATGCATGCAAGGCAAGCACTCTACCACTGAACCACCTTCTCAGCCCCCCAGAGAATTCTTAATACAGATCAGTCTCCAAAATGGCAAAAAACAAAAACAAAAAATCAGCTTGAGACTACCATTCCAATGAAGTATGTCCATGCTTCGTCTATATTTGGAGAACTCTCTTATCACTCAGAGCCAAACATACATTGTGTTCCAGGAGATATTCTTCCTCTGGAACTTCATGGTTCTAGAATAGATCATTCCCAATTTTAGCTTGCCTGTCAGTTCAGTCATAGTCCCTGTGGATGTCCATTTTACTGATTAGGGAACACAGGCTTGGAAGGATTAAGCATTCTTCATAATCATAAACACAGCAAATGGCTCAACTGAGATTGCAACCACAGCAGATTAAATCCAGAGACTTCCCATGTCATCATTCTGCAATACGGACTCCATGGAAAAAAAAGTGCTAAGCAAGAACAGGAAATAAGGCTAGTATTTGATTCATGACAAAAGGAGCTCTTGAATAATGAAGATGGTTTGGTGGTGAATTTTGAATCACACCAGAACAACTGTCTGCAGCCAACCCTTGGATTTGAGGAAGGATGCACCTACATAGAAATTAACAATTTTAACACCTGGAAATTCTTCCAAACATAAAATCTGCTAGATATCTCATATGAAGAAAAGAGTGTCATGGAGGGACATGACTATCATCTCAATACTTGGGAGACTGAGAGAGTGGGATTGCATATTTGATGCCAGTTTGGGCTACATAGCAAAACATATCTTAAAGAAAAGAGAGGAAAAAAGGAAGCTGTGGTTTAATGTCTAAAACCAGACTGAAATTTAAAACAAACAAAACCTACTGCACTGATCCTAATGATTGCACCAAAGGTACATCCGTTAAAAGCACACAGCAACAATCTAAGCATGAACATTTTTTAAAATCAGGTTTAGCAAATATGGTCCTAATAAGTTAGCATTTCTAAGATTTGTGCTTCTTTATTTCTGATATGAAAGTACCAATTTAAGGTGTAGTTTCAGTGAGGAGGGGAATGTTTAGAAATGCAAACTTTTGGGGCTGGGACAGTGGCTCAGTGGTGGAGTGCATGCCTTACATGCATGAGGCCCTGGGTTCGATTCCTCAGCACCACATAAGCAGAAAAAAAAAAGCTGGAAGTGGCGCTGAGGCTCAAATGGTAGGCTCAAGCGCTAGCCTTGAGCTGAAGAGATGAAGGATAGCACCCAGACCCCAGAGTTCAGGATCCCGGAAATGACAAAAAAAAAAAAGCAAATTTTTGCTTCCCTTCCCCTCACTTACTGAAACAGAATGTGTAGAAGTAGGGCTCAGTACCTTAGATTATTTTTTGATATTAGTTTTTTTATTGTTCTTCCATGTTCTTCTTAGTAGCAGATGCTAATAATACAAAAATTTCACTGTGACATGTCCATATATGCACATAACATTCGTATTTACCTCTGAAATTCGTTTTGCTTAGCCTCTCATGCGGTTCTGACATATATAAGCTTGAGAGGCACAGCATCATAGAAATTTATTTTTATAGCCACAAGCACATGATTAATATATTTTGTCATTTGTATAATTTCCTATATCATAATTGGCCCCTATAGGTCCTTGTCCAATAGTTTGGTTGTGAGCAATTAGTTATTTCTGGGAATTGTTTAGCATTGTTTTCTAACATTGATTCACATTTATCATTCACAAAGTTGAGAGGATGATGTAAGGTAGCAGAGAGTATGAACAAATATGAGCCACATCAGGCCTTGTCACTATCTTCTCAGCACAATACTATCACAGTGACCAATGCCTTTATATATTTTGTTTCTTTTTTAATTTAATTTTATTGTCAAAGTGATGTACAGAGAGGTTACAGTTACATATGTAAGGTAGTCAGTACATTCCTTGTCAAACATTGTTACCTCCTCCCTCATTTTTCTCCCACTTCCCTCCCTCCAATCCTCCCACCAAAGTTGTAAAGTTCATTTCCAAGATATTGTCCTGTGAGTATCACTGTTGCATTGGTTCACCCTTTGTCCTTTGTCTCATCATTTTGTTGTTCTCCTTCCCTTCCCTAATTCAGATAAATATATATACAATACACTGGGTACCAACATCAAATACAGTGACAACAAGTGATAAACCATAGGGAAAAAAAGAATGAAAAAAAAAAGAAATAACTTCACATAGTGCATTAAAAACAACAACCATGAAGAAAAACCTCTTGCTTCCATACCTTGGGGTTCATTTCACTTAGCATCATCTTCTATGGTCAAAGTACATAGCTATTCAGCTATTTTGCTCATCTTTTAGGACTATCCTAGGCATATACTAATTATTACAAATGAGGGAAACCGTGGATCTATGTTTCTTTGGGTCTGGCTTACTTCACTTAATATGACTTTTTTTAAAGTCTTTCCATTTCCTAACAAATGGGGTGGTGTCATTCTTTCTGATGGAGGCATAGAATTCCTACACACAACACACACACCACATTTCTTGATACACTCATCTACTGAGGGTCATCTGGATTTGTTCCATGTCTTAGCTATGGTGAATGACACCATAAACATAGTTGTGCTGGTAGCTTTAATGTGGCCTTGTTTGCAGACATTTGGGTGAATGCTCACAAGTGGGATTGATAAATCATAGGGGAGCTCTATGTTTAGTCTTTTGAGAAAACGCCATACTGCTTTCCAGAGTGGTTGAACAAGTTTACACGCCCATCAACAGTGTAATAGCATGCCTTTTGGTCACATCCCTGCTCTACTATGGTGAGCCACTTTACCAACTCCTCTTTACATTGGTCGTTTTTGTAATAGGTTTTACCTTTTACACACTGAGTCAAGCTGGACTGCAATCTTTCTAACAGTGCTTCCTCATGTTGCTGGACTGACAGCTGAGTTGCAAGACACTCAAGTCATTGTGATTTGCTTATATCTTGGGATGTAATGCTTGAGCCATTGTGCCTAAGTGTTGGTCAAGATGGAGTTACTATCCCATGATTTCCATCTGGGAACTAGATAGGATTATAGACTCGCCTGGTGCCACTGTTATTTTTTGTTATTGTTTGTTTGTTTGTTTTTTAATCATGGTGCTTTTACAGTGCCTGGGCACTGACCATGGGCTCTTTTGCTCACAGCTAGAACTGTACCACGTTGAGCCACAGTTTCACTTCTGGTTTTCTGGTGATTAATTGGAGGTAAGAATGACATTGCCCCATTTGTTAGGAAATGGAAAGACTTGGAAAAAATTATATTAAGTGAAGTAAGCCAGGCCCAAAGAAACACAGGTCCCATGGTTTCCCTTATTTGCAATATCTAGTATATGTCTGAGTCAAGCAGAAAAGGTCAGATAAGTTGATGTTAGGGAAATGAACCCTTGTTTTTTTTCTTTCACGTGATTGTTTCTAACACATTTATAAGATTATTTCTTTGTTGCTTTGTATGTCTCTCCCCTACAGTATAACCCCTGCTTTCACTGTATTTGATTTTGGTATAATTTGTGGAGGGGAAGGGGAAAAACAAATTGTTTAAATAACGATAGAGGTGGATTGCAACAATGGGAAGTACTAGTCATTATGTCGAAAATGAACTTTACAACTTTGGTGGGTTCGCGGGGGGGAAGATGGGAAGGGATGGGAAGGGGAAACAAAGGAGGAAGCTACAATGCTTGATAAGAAATGTACTCATTATCTTGCCCATGTAATTGTAATCCCTCTGTACAGTATTTTCACAATAAAAAATAAAAATTAAAAAAGAAGAATCTTATAGACTTTCCTGTCTGGGCTGGCTTTGAAATATGATCAGCACATCTCACCCTCCTCAGTAGCTAGGATTACAGGTGTGAACCACCCACTGGTGACTGGCTGTTTTTTTTTTTCTTCATTTATCTATGGTGAGCTCTTTTCCAGGATGTTTTGAAGCAACATATATGAAGCAGAAAGAGCACTAACAATCTGCAAGGCATTAAGATCTGCTGTATTAGGTTTCTATGATTATATCATCATGCGGTCTTATTTCACACCCCAATGCAAGAGAGGATGTCTCTTGTCAGATAGGCACTTAGTTTAAACATAGTACCTACTACTTTATTCCCAAATACAAAGCTATAAAGACTAGCCTCAGTATAAGAAAGCATAAGCCTATGCTCCAGAAATCAAAATTGTTTGATCTGAGAATTAAATAAGGAACATAGTTTGCTTTTTCCCTCAAAAAAGTAAATTATGAAACTATGAAAATGCTAAATAAATTTATGATATTCATGAAATGTTTACAGATAATGACAGGTTTTCCAAAATTATGTAATCAGCCATTTCTAAATTGGTGCTGGTATAATTAATGTTTATTTGAAAAATCCTCAGAGAGAAGCAGAAGATATATCTCCAGTTTTGTAATGATCTGAAGTTATTCTCTTGACTGTTCTTCCAAACACTTGGGTTAACACCTATGTAAATCAGCTCATGCTAATATATGCATATTAATGAAGGTCAAACTTTACTGTTCCCACAGCTAATTTAAAAAGAAAATAAAACTAATTTCCTCTTTCAGATAGTAGTATCATCAACAGATTCTTATTTTCACAGATCCAAACAACACTGAAGAATAGAAACCTTCCCCATTCAATGCTTCTAACAGTTTGTGTCTTATTTTAAGATCCTCTTAGCTGTTATTTCTAAAAGTTTTGTCTGATGTGTTGTAGTGTTCTTTTTACTACAGTAGAAAGAACCTTGTTCTATCATTCTGAAAACCCAAATTTCAATCCTTTAGCTACCATTAAAGGAAACCACTTTTCCTTTGAACTGCTTCTCTAAAGGGGAGATAGTCAAAGTGGCTTTTAATGTTAGTTACTGTGGCTGCTATCAGAAAAAGGAGAATATATGAGAGAAAGAGAGACAGACACAGAGAGAAGAAGAGGAAGAGGAGATGGGGGAAGAGGAGAAAAATAAAGAGGAAGGAAGGGCCATGACAATGTGGAAAATTTGTAAGCCTTGTGCACTGTTGGTAGGATTGTAAAACCATGTAGCCAATAGCCAAAAGGTAGAAGCATCTCAAATGTCCATGGCTGGATGAATATATAAAGAAAATGTGGCATATACAGAAAATAGAGCCTCAAGAAAAGAAAAAGATTGTGACATACATGATGACATTTGTGAGTATTCAGAACATCATGCTAAGTGAAATAAGCCAGTCACAAAAATCAAATACACTGTTTTGATTAGCTTAAGTATCAAAGCTATCAATTGTACAAAGCTATCAAATTATACGATTATATAAGCTATCAAATTCTGAAGAGCAGAGTAGAAGACAGGTTGCCAGGAGCTGGAGGAAGGGAGAGAGAAGCTGTTTAGTGGGTGTAGAGTTGGAGATCTGTAAAATTTCTAAAGCCTGGTTGTACAATAATGTACATATACCTAATACTACTCAACTGTAATTTAAAGATGATTTTAACAGTACATTTAATGTTATATATAATCAGTATTATTTTTTTAATCATATAACTTAACATTGTTACTATGTTACTAGGTATGGACCAGGCCTTGAACTCAAGGTTTGAGAACTGTCCTGAGCTTATTTTACTCAAGTTTAGTGCTCCACTATTTGAGCCAGAGCTCCATTTCCAGCTTTCTGGTGGTTAATTGGAAATAAGAATGGTGTGGATTTTCCTTCTGGGGCTGGCTTTGAACCATAATCTTCAGCTCTCAGCCTCCTGAGTAGCGAGGATTACAGTTGTGAGCTACCAGTGTCCAGGTCAATATATGCATACTATATGTATATATATACATATGTACATATAGTTTTAATATTAAAAAGTGTAGCTGGACACCGAAGTCTGACACCTATAATCATAGCTACTGAGGAAGCTGAAATCCAAAGGATCATGGTTTGAATCTCAAAAATGTCATGTAGGCACAAACAAAACCTTACCTCTGCCTGCAAGCCAATATATTAAGAAAAAAGATCTCACTTGGATATACTTAAAACTAATAATTACTAAAGATGATAGAACACTGGCATCAAAACACTCTGAAATATTTCAACTAGAGGAAAGAAAACTGAAGATAAAGTTTTAAGATATAGAGATTATTCTAACATGTAGTTTGAATTGGAACCGCATACAATATTTTAAACTGGTTATGAGTGAAAAGCATTAATGGATTGTTGATAAACACATAGAAAGGAATAGAAATGTTCAAACTTATGGGGTCTTCTTGAGCCCAGGGCTCAAACCGGTATTTTACTTTTCCATTCTTCAAATGTATTTACACATAGATAAAGAACAAAGAAATAAGACATATAGAGATAACTTCAACCTTAAAACGGCCTACACTCAGAAAGGAAATATAAATATATATATATATATATATATATATGAAATATAAATCACTAACCTAGCCAGAACTGGGTTTGCAAACAACCAATTTCATGTACTTTCAAACATCCACCGGATGTTATCAAGTATCCCACATGGATAAGGGTGTAGACACACTTTATATGTATATATATATATACATATATATACATATATATGCAAATATGTCAATATACAGATGTGAGAATATATACACATGCATATACATTTATGTTTATGTATATACACATATGTTCATATGTTTATATTTATAATGTATACATGTCAGCTATATATATATATATATATATGCATGTGTGTGTGCATGTATATGTATATATTGGCCTAAACTTTGTTTAACTTCTCATTCTCCAACTCTATCCTCTAACACTTTGGCCTTCACTCTTTCCCACAGCCCAAGCAGGACAATGTTTGAGAAACAGCTCATTGGAGCATGTTA
The DNA here is from genome assembly GCF_000151885.1 of Dipodomys ordii. Classification (NCBI taxonomy): domain Eukaryota; kingdom Metazoa; phylum Chordata; class Mammalia; order Rodentia; family Heteromyidae; genus Dipodomys; species Dipodomys ordii. The sequence goes on from NW_012267264.1 coordinate 12,071,905, forward strand.
TTCAGGAATGCATTTTCTCTGTGCTGAAAAGTCTGTATAGGAAAGGAAATTATACCCCCAAAGGGCCACACCTGATAAACAATAGATGACTGTTTTGCAAAGATGGAAATGTAAGACAAGGAGATAAACTGATTGCTGTGACTTCCTGAGGAGAAATGAAGAGACTGACTCTGAGGTCAGAAGAAAAAAGATACAGTAGGCAAGAAAGAGGAACACTGAAAGAGAGGGTGATATGGAAAGGTCTAACAGGAAGTGCTAAATTTCTGCTGTGTATTGGACCGTCTGAGATCTTTTCTCTGATTCCTTACAAAATCTGAAAAAAAAATTACTTTCTCATTATTTCCGTTGATTGTACTTTATAGGTAGACTAAAGAACTAAGTGAGCTAAGTATAGAGTAAATGAAGGCTTCTCTTTGGGACACCACAATATTTCAATAAATTGTATGAATGTATTTGCTGACAACAAAATGAAAGGAATTGTCTTGAGAGTCTAGATAACCCACTATTTTGAATTTTCTATTATTATTATGCAATTTTACATAAAAATATACAGATTGTTTCTTTTTTGAAGAAAGAGTTTTGAGCTCAAGTGTGTCCTTGAGCGAGGAACTGGGAGAGGGAAACTCAGAGACAGTGTTGGGAGATTGCAGCAAGGTCCTCTTCTGGGCCTAGTCTGAGCCACATGTTGACCACGGAATCATGTTATATTTCTCTGCAGAATTCCCAAACAGACTGTGGATTCTCAGAAAAGCCTCTGTGCATCGTAAGCACATAACAAGCCAACAGGAGCAGCGTTGAATGTGCCTTATAAAACCAGTTATTGAGCTTCCAGCAGGAGGAAAGAAAAGCTGCTGAACACAATGATCAGTGTGACCTAACTCAAAATTGAGGAGAGGAGCCTACTAAGGGTGTTTCTTTTGGTTTTTCAGTGTGTGTTCTCACCTGAGGAATGACAGTCACAAGCTTTTAAGGAATTGTTTAGCATAACTATTATGGGTCCTTCGGGCTATGTAGGAAATGGTAATGTCTGAAATCAATGGTGCATAAATAAGACTTTTAAAAAGATTCCAAACGTCTACATTTCTCAGAATTTACTTCTACCTTAATTCACATTGACCTCACTCATGCTTTCTCAACTACTTCACCTCTTTATTCTTTGTATCATGGCATCACAACAACATAGCCATACTATGGGAACAAGAGCAATGAAAGCATTTTCACAAATTTCACCAAAGCTAAATGACCTAGAGAGGAAAAATGGAATGAACTGGTTTCTTTAGAGAACATCTTAGCTTCCCTTGCAGTATATCTGATTCTGCCATCAAGTTTTATAGTTTAATTAATGATGTTATTTAGCAATGTCATTGTCTGTCTAGTGTATTCTAGCATATAAGTGAAATATTACGTTATATGTTCCAGTGGAGGAAGATAAAAATATGTGAAGGTAACAGACATTACAGAATAATAGTTAACCTAAAGCCAGACTGCCCAGATTCAAATCCAGTACTTTCTCTTACTAATTGCATGACTCTGAGCCTCATTCTCCTCATTGTTAAGGTGGTAATAATAAGCACATATCTTAAAGAGCTGCACAAATTGAACAAATGGGTATGCTCAGGATTTTACTTCATATATAGCAATTGTTTAATAAATATGCCTATTAACAATGGAAGGAAAGATGTAAATTTCTTTTAATTGAAGTATATTATAAGCTTTTATCATATGGTTTCTTATGGTTGTCACTGGAAACTAAGACTCATGGCACAGAAAATAGCTGTTACTCCCTTAATTCTTTTGAAGACAGGTCAGCATGTGAGTGGAAGTCTATAAGTTTCAAAATAATAACATACATTCAGAAAAACATTGCATAGATATTTTAATTATTCATCAGTGAAATCAACATGAAAACTAGAAGGAGCCAGGTGCTGGTGGCTCACGCCTATAAACCTAGCTAATCAGGAGACTGGGATTTGAGGATCGTGGTTCAAAGCCAGCCCAGGCGGGAAAGTCCGTGAGACTCTTATCTCCCATAAACCACTCACAAACCCTGGCCCAAGTGATAGAGTGCTAGCCTTGAGCTGAAGAGCTGAGGGACAGCGCCCAGGCCTAGAGGTAAAGTCCCTTTACCAAAACAACAACAACTAAAACTAGAAGGAAAAGAGAAAGTATATTTCCTATTAACAAAGCAAACTCTGGTGTGGATATTAATTAGTAAAAAAAGATTTTCCACTTGTTTTCACAGCTATTGCAAGGACAGCATGAACTTTAAAAGGTTTCAGTCTTGTACAATCTTAAATTCAATTCTAGTTAAAAGAGACTAAAATAGAAATAAATGTGGATATGTTTGTTTTTTTTTAAGAAAAGAAAAGAACAGGTCTTAGCACTAAGAAAAAAATCATTTACTTTATCTGACAGCTTAATCACCAACATAAAAGTGAGATGAAATCTGACACCTGTAGGTTAGACAGAGAGTCAAAGGAAATTGATGTTATATTACACATAATAATACTTGGAAACATAGAAATACCAAAGAATGAGTGTAATGCTTCCCAGCCAGAAATTTGGTATTTCAGTAGGAAGAAAAAATTAGATAGAAAAATTGATAGGAATTGGTGAAAGAGGGTTGTAGGTTAGGACTACGAATCTGACATTAAAATGGAAAGGAATGTTCATCAAATAGAGTCCTAATAATGTTCATGTGCAATAATGGATTGCTAGAAATGGGTGGGAGTGAGAATGATGGGAAGGGCAACCCAAATTAACATGCATTTTACACATAAATGGATATGTTGTATTGAAACTTCTTCATACAACTATGTAAAATCATTTAAAAGGTATTTTAAAGCACTATAAAATTTCCCAATATTTTCTGAACTATTCTGGATAAAAGAATATTATTAAGGTTAGTGTTATTTAGAGCACAGAAGAATAAATAGTATAATAACAGAAGAATAACAGTACAATAAATGGAATTGCTAAAGATAGCACTTAGGGTGAGTCGTCTTAATAAAATAGAGTAAGTTTTCAGTGGAGGGATCTCACAGAATGCCATCAGGAGTTAGTGATAAAGATTGAAACAGAATAGACATCATCCCTATTGAATGAATCAGAGGTTCATGATCTATGTATTTAGTAACAAATGCTTTTTCTATAACTCAGGTTGACCCCTGTGCTGACCTTGTTTCTCCAGGTTGACCTCAGTACCATCAATGCTGCCCTATCCCTTTTTCATCCACAGGAATCTTTACTCCACCATCATGGCACTGAAGAGGGATGGTCTGCAACTTCAAACTCCCTTGGTATCCCCAAAGGCAAGTGCTCAGGACTTCTGGTTCAAGAGGATGGCTAAAGGAAAATTCATGGGGAAGTAACACATTTTCAGTAATCATATGATGTTATGATTATGTTCCTATTTTATGGCTGCTGACTTCTAAAAAATCTTTGGAAGGGTAGCAGTACTTCTACTCTCTAAATTTCGTCCTTACCTCTGACCTCTTCAATTTTCATTGGCCACCTCATCAATAATTCAGGTATCTTGCAAAAAGAGAAAAGACAATGACAACCCTTCTTCCAAGTAGGAAATGTTACACAACCCAGAGAACTCAAACAGTAAAGACCTGATTTTCCTCACTGTGGGTAACAATCGCCTTGATACTCAATGTTTCCACATTTGTCATGATAAAATCCTTACAAGAATACTCTTGCCATTTTATCACCAATTTGAACGGAAAAAAATGTGCAATTATAAGGTTTGTTGTTAATTTAAAACATGAAAACAAAACTAATAAGTAGACATAATCCAACTCAAATAGTCTGTGTGCCAGACTACAAATTGAACTCTATTAAATTATGTTTTAGGGTTTAAAATATGAATTATGATATCACTTATGATATGAATTATAAATGCAATGTTATACTAGTATGGATTTTAGTTAGAATGTCTTTATAAGAAAGTCTGAAGGTTGAACTGGACATGGTGGCACATACATGTAATCTAGTCCCAGCTTAGCACATGGTAGATATTGAGAACAAAAATGACCCTATTCTGGAAATAGCTGAAGCAAAAAAAAAAAAAAGAAAGAAAGGGACTAGGGATGTAGTTGAAATGGCCTATGAAGCATGAGATCCTGAATTCAAAGCCCAGTACCGTGTCTCACAAAAAGTCTTTACAATAATAAGATAACCATTGTGAGAAAAACATAGTCCAGAAACTTTTCTTCTAAGCCTGGTTTTCTTTACTAGAGAATAATCATAGTAATTGTAACTTGCAGAGATAATAAAAAGATTAAATAAATAAAACAAATGAGTCTTGCATACATTCAACATTCCATTATAGAATATTTCTCTTTGACAGGATTTAAAATTTGATTGTACCTTTCTTCTTTGTCTCCCCTTATGTAAATAAGATATTGCAAAATTTTATATATTGTCAAATATAACCCTGTATATTGAAACCTAATGGAAAAAAATCTTTTAAAACCTCTGTTTTATATTTTAAAAATAAGGAAAACATCAAAATTTCAGGGTACTCTCCATGTTATATTAGTGTCATATTTATATAAATTTTTAACTTTTTACTGCAATTTCTCTCATGCTTCATTTGTTTTTCTCTTTAACTTTAAGTAAATCTTAAAATACAATGTTTTCTGCTTTAAAATTTTGTTTTCATATATCTGTAATTCATTAAATTTATGTTTAAAATTATAAAGCATTCAAAATTATTTTTACATTTTGAGTAGGTAGGATTAAGCTTCTTCCAAAGCATTTTATTAATTACATGACTCAACAACAACAGTGTCAAAAAAGTAAACTTTCACTCTGCGAAAATTATTATGGAGTTTATGGAGAACACATAAAAATTTGTTTTTAAGAAATTATTTAAATGTGTTTAGAGAATAGCTATGGTATAGGTTCATGCTGTATTGTGGTTCATAAAATTATTCTGAGGCAACTATTTTGAATTTGTAAACTTTTGTGATTAATACAATTTGGCATACATCAAATTCATCAACCCAAATTATGTTATTGATACAGGAAATTTTAGTAATGTGTCTTTATAACTACAAAATCACTTAATCATGAATAATCTAGACCAATTCAGATAAATGTATCTTTCAATCACACATTTTTCAGAATTTTTTGTTGGACAGCAATAATTATTAATTAACACTAATAATTTAATAATTATTAACACTAACCTTGTTTGTATTTGTATAACTATCAGTGCGCAATATTAATATATATCTTGTTTTTGTTCTTTCCTTTTCTCATAAAAAGGGTTAATATATATTTTCAGTCACCTGCCCTCATATCCAGGTATTTGTTTGTTTTTGTTAGTCCTGGGGCTTGAACTCTAAGCCTGAGTGTTGTCCCTCAGCTCTTCAGCTCAAGACTAGCATTCTACTGCTTGAGCTACAGCACCACTTCCTGTTTTCTGGTGGTTTATTGGAGATAAGAGTTTCATGGACTTTCCTGCCTGGGCTGGCTTTGAACCTCGATCCTCAGATCTCAGCCTCCTGAGTAGCTAGGATTACAGGCATGAGCCACCGGTGCCCGGCCAGGTTTTATTTTTAAAATAGAAGTCTTAATTGATAGGTACACGTATTTCTTAAGAATGTCATTAATTCATTTTCATTAAGCAATTATCTCACCAAGGTAAGTACAGCAAATGATTATCTGACAAACTAATCTAGCTTTTTGAGGGCAGATTTTATATTCAATGCTTTCTTTTATTTCTAGGGAAACAATAAATGCCTCATGTAGAGAAAATGCTTAAATGATTCTTGTTTCTGAACAATAAAATTCAAGGATAAAATGTTTTAAGTTTTACCAAGAAGTAGTATGAGATTCTAAAAATGTCTGAGTGAAATGCAACTAAAAAGTTCTGTATTTGATGTTGGTATAATTTGTGGAGGGGAAGGGAAAAAACAAATTGTTTAAGTAGTGATACAGGTGGACCCATTGCAACAATTAGATGTACAAGTCGTTATGTCGAAAAATGAACTTTACAACTTTGGCTGGGGGGAGGGGGGAAATGGGGGGGCATATGAGTGGGAGGGAGCGGGACATGGAAAGGGATAGGAAGGGGAAACAAAGGAGGAAGCAACAATGCTTGATAAGAAATGTACTCATTATCTTGCTCATGTAATTGTAACTCCTCTGTACGGTATTTGAAAAATTAAAAAAAAAAGTTCTGCTAGAACTAGTTATCTCATACTGAGATGTAATATTTTACAAATTGAGGCATTCACAATGAGCAACTAATGAGCTTCTACCTACTGTCTATCTACTATGAACATATTATCCACAGACGCATGTCAGAGATTTGCATGCCCTGGAATGGGATGAACAACAGTCAGGTAGGTACACTATGATCATTGTAATCAGTGCTATCATAAGGGTGTGCAAGAATAAGGAGGTTTTCAGGGGCACAAAACCAACTGACTGGGCCTGTGGGATCTCATAAGCTTTATGATACCCCTGAGAGCATGAGGGCACACAGAGAATGTGGCAACGTACATGCAATAGCTCATTGACTGTTGCCATGGAAGCAGGCAGTAATGGAGTGTGGGGAACAGAAGGACATATAAAGAGATGACTATACTACACATTCTGAAAAAGAAACCCGTGAAATGCTAGCTTCTTATTGGTCGTCACTATAGAGACAGCCTTTAAAAACCCATGAGAGATGAAAATTCTGGTACACACACACACACACACACACACACACACACACACACACACACACCATAGTTATCTATGCCTCCTCATGAAAAAAATTTAAGGTTAATTTTATAAGCTGTTTCCAGGATCCCTTTATAACCTACAACAAGGAAAATGTCCCTAGATTACACACAAAATAGTAGCATTATTTACTAACCCTGGCATTCATCTGAACAAGTAAGCCGTTTCTACTGTTTTACCTCAATATTGCATAGCAGATTCCAAAACTCCTATTTCCTATTATCAGGCCATTTTAAAAAATACAACCTCCTCTTGTGCAGAAAGATGGAATTGTGCCTAAGTCAGAATCCTATAAGAGGCAAGAGATGGGTATCATAAATTGTACATCGGAAGTGACCTACAAGAAGTAATCCCAGGTCATTGTTACTCTTTCTGAGGATATTTTTAGCCACAAAAAAAAGACTTAACAGGGGAAAGAGACCATTACAGGTGGCAAAATTCTCTAATTTTTCCCCAACAAGTTATGCTTTGAAGTAAATTCTACAAATCAAGGGATGCACATACTTTTGCTACAAAAGTCAAACAATAAAATAGAAAAAAGAGAATTACAGATGGAGAAGTCAAAACAAAGACACCAACTCCACACAACCAAACATAATCCCATCTTCCCTCCAAGAGTCAGAGCCAAATAAGATATAGACCCAGGAACTGAAATTATCATATCCTTGAACTACAGATTTTTTTGGTTTGGGATCAGCTCATATTTGAAAATTATAGTCTTTTTATGTTTTTTATTGTAAAAAATACTGTATAGAAGGGTTACTATTACATGAGTAAGGTAAAGAGTACATTTCCTATTGAGCATTGTTACCTCCTACTTTATTTTTCCCCTACCATCCCTTTCCTCTCCACCTTCCCACTCCTCCTTCCCTCCATCCAGAAATTATAGTTTTGTCTATAGCTTGGTGTCAGAAGCAATCCTGGATTCAATGTACTTCCATAGCACACCCATGGAATATATCTGCTTTAGATACTGACAAGAAATCTCAGAGCTACTAGGAGAATGGATCTGATCTTATCAGTTAGACTGAGATGTGCTTACAATGGTTCTTGCAATGTTCCACAGTGTCTAAATTAACTTCTTTGATGCATGAAAAGTGTAATTCATCCTTCAAAAAAGAAAGTTGGTATTTTTAAGTAAATATGAAGTATAATTGTTACATGGAGTTTTTACACTGATTTACTTGAAATTTCAGCCATGTGGGTTGTAAAATACAATATCTCACTCCTTTGAATCTAGACACTGTCATCAAAAATTTCACTTGAAGAATGAGTATCATTTTCAGCATTTATTGTAAGTAATATTAATAATAACATTGACATTTTAAGCTGTCATACAAACATTAAGAAATTTAAAATTTGATTGAATTTCCTTGGAGCTTAAAGCTCCAAGCATTTGCATTATTACATGCAGAGATTAACAACACTATTTTTAAGGTAAATTGACTCTCTTATGTTGTATGTTTAGTTACAACTATACAGACTTCCAATTATAAGAAAAGACCTCCAAGGCTTTAGTTAAATACCTGGAATTTCTAAAACTGCCAATCAATAGGAGCATTGACTTTGTAACACTTATTTGTACACAGTATATTATAAGTCTATAACATGACATCTATAAACATACTATATTAAATGAATGTATAGCATATACTTATGTTAGTATATTTATTTGTAATAGAAGTAATTAAATAATATATGCATATAGAATATAAATAAATATAATTGGTATATTCAAACATGTCATTTCTAGAAAGTGTACTCACATTAGCAAGTTATATTTCAAGTAAATATAGTTTCAACATTCCTATAAGTATATTTATCAAATCAGGGAGAAAAGACATGAAAAGAACTGGAAGGACTTCAATGAATCAAGGTCATATAAGGTGAATACTGAAAAACAAGGATCTGACTTTATCAGAATCCAAATTTGCAAATAAAATGAAATATTGTTTTAATGTACTATAGCTTGGCATCCCTAAGTAAATAATGATGTATTTTATAGATAATAAAATTTAGAACAAATGATACAATAACTAATCTATTTTAAACATCAGATAACTCAGAGAAAAGTTTAAAACAGTACCAATACTTGGGGAAATTTTGAAAGCACTTTCCTTAACTTAACAATTGAGTCATTTGGGATTTCTTTTTTAATTTGCTTTTACTTTACCTCCGAATTTCATTAGGTGTGACTCTTTTTAAAATATATTTTTACTGTTATCATAAAGGTGATGTATAGAAAGTTTCATAAGTCAGGTAATGAGTGCATTTTGTTATCTCCCAGTTTTCCCTTCTCATCCCTGCCCACAAGTTGTATAGCTCATTTTCAATGTAGTGTCTAGTGAGTATGTATGTACCACTGCTGCATTTGTTCACCCTTTGTCCCTCTATTTCTGTACTCCTCTTATGTTCCCAAGCACAGGGAAATGAACAAACAAGACAAAAAGAAAAGAAAACTAAAATAACAGCAGAGAAAAAACCCTCATTTTCATTTCCTGAAGTTCATTTCAATAAATATTATTTTATATGATCAGTGGCATATAGGCATTGCACTTTTGTGTCCCTTCCCCTCCTTCTCAGGCTGCACTGTGTGTGAATGCCTACAGTCCTGTATAAATTATCCTTCATTGGTGTATTTCAGTAGATCTACCTTCTGTAATGCACCTTTTGTCTCTCTGAGCTTGGCTTACCTCACTTTTAACATGATTTGTTCCTGGTCTTTCCATTTCCCTGCAAATGACATAATATTCTTTCTAACAGCTGCATAAAATTCCACTGTGCATAGATACCACATTTTTATCCCCTTATCTATTTTAAGGCTACTGGGACATTTCCATAACTTGGCTCTTGTGAATAGTGCAGCAGTGAACATGAATGTACAAATGTCTTTGCAATATCCTAGTTGGTGTGATATTGTGGGTAGATGCCCAGGATGGTTGTGACTCTTAATCCATTTCCTCTGTTCCCTAAACATATTAACAGCATTCTTTTTCTCATGTTTTGGAAGTTCAAAGCTCCTCAGTTGTTGATAACTGTGACAATTCCAAAAAGAAATGTGACTGTACCTTCATTTTAATAGTTATTGATATCATCTTATCCTTAACTTAGCTATTAAGTAATTTCCCCAGAAAATTACCTATCTTCTCTTTTGAGTTTTATCTGTCCTTTCCTTATGAGGTTTGTTGGAAAGAAACCATGGTCTACTATGTTTTATATTTTCCCAATTTATTTCATGAAACTATTTTTCAAGCAATCAAGAAAATTTCCTTTCCTGACTATGTTTGCTTTTCAAACACATTTTTCTCCCTTACTGAATACACAGCTAATTTAAGTTTCTATTGTAAGCTTAAGAACACATTCAAGTTTTCCTTGGTAATGAATAGATAATGCATTTTAGCTAATGAGTTAATCTATTTCTTATTGGTGTTGTGAAGAGCATACATCTTTTCCATTTTAAAATTGACTACAGAGCTGGATGTGTTCATGCATGCCTATAATGACAGCACTGCAGAGTCTAATACAGTGTGGGTTATATAGTGAGACAATGGCAAAAAACAGACACTAGCAAGAATTTAAACAGGTACAAAAATTGTTTCTTTCTCTGTATCGACTAAATTGCTCAAAAGTACTAATCCAATCTATATTTTTAATAAATTGTTACAACATTCAGAAATTTCATGTCTAAGATATCATTAACTTAAACTTTTGATAAAGCAATGATGCTTTTAAAACACTTGTTGGGAAAGTGGGAGAAAATGAGGGAGAGGGAATACTGTTCAAAGAGAAATGTACACGTTACCTGACTTATGTAAATATAACCCCTCTGTACATCACTTTTACAATAAAAGTTAAATTAACAATAAAAATTTTAAATTTAAAAGTAAAAAAACAAAATATTTGTCATCCTATACTGGCCTATAATATATTTTGGAGATAACAAAGAAACTATATTTTCAATAAACATTTAATATACATTTAAAACTCTTATTATTTTAGGTATTAGTAGTAAAGCTAAAAAGTCTACAAACAGTAGATTCATTGACATATTCTTCTGAAGTTTTTATTAAAACCTTTTTATCTCTATGATTTAATTTGTTCATTAGAAATAAAATTCTAATTCTAAAAGGTAAAAATGTCAGTTCTCTATTCCTACCAACCCTGCTCACTTTCATATCCATCTTCCTAAAATGCCTTTGGGTGCTTTCTTCACATTATTAGTATCTTAAATATTTTGAAGAACATTTCAAATGACTTATATGAAGCCCTCTTAAACAACTAGATTGGAGTCACTGATTGCATGATGTGTATAATCACTTCAACTTTTGTCTATGCTATACTTAGCATCGTTTACTGTGGTTTATCTTATATGTATTCATATCTCCTTCCAGAGTATGAAATTTTAAGTACAATATAATGTCAGTTTTACTTTTATATTTTCAAGGCACAGAGAAGTGTTGGTACAGAATAGATTCCATAAAAATCATTTAATAAAAATATTGATTGCACTGGGCACTGGTGGCTCATGTAGTAATCTTAGCTACTCTAGAAGGCTGAGATCTGAGGATCACAGTTCAAACTCAGCCTAGGCAGGAAAGGTCGTGACACTCTAGTCTCCAATTAACCAGCAGGAAAACAAAAGTACAGGCTGTGGTTCAAAGTGGTAGAGTTGTTAGTCTTGAGGAAAAGACCACAAGAGGCAATGCCCAGGCAAAAAGAATTTTAATAGAAATAGATAGATAGGAAAATTAGTAACACTACAGACCTAAAATGGAAGCAATAGTCTCTTCCTCTGACACAGGAGGAAAAATGGTTGAAAATCTACAATATAATTCTTTCTTGGAGATTCTTCCACCATGTCCAAGATGAAAAAGAAAGAAAAAAAGGAGAAAGGAAGGAGGGAGGGAGAGAAGGAATGTGAGAGGGAGGGATGGAGGGACCAAGTTAAAATTGGGGGAAGAAAATCAGTTCAGATAACTGTTATGGTTAAGGCATTCACACCTTTGGTTTGGCCAAACTACAAATATTTGTGAATAGATTTTACAACATACACTCTAAGGAACCGGAAACAAATAAAGAGAAGTTTTATTTGGGAAATCAGAGGACAGTTGAGGGGGTTATTCCTATCTCATCCATCATCACACCTAGCTGTACTGAGAATTAACACACTCAGAACAAACTATTTTAGACACAGAATTAGAAAATAAGAGACAATGAAATCTATACCATCAAACTGTTTCATTTCTGTGTATTAGTCTGAGTTCTAAAGAAAAAACAAAACTATATATAAATTTATTTTTAATATGTGTTTTTATTGTAAAGATACTGTACAGAGGGGTTACAGTTACATGAGTAAGGTAATGAGTACATTTCCTATCGAGCATTATTACCCTCTCCTTTGTTTTTCCCTTACCATTCCTTCCCTCCCCACCTTCCCACCTCCTCCTTCCTCCCAACCCCAAGTTGTAAAGTTTGTTTTCAACATAGTGCCTTGTACATGTCATTGTTACAATAGGTCAACCTGTATCCTTATTTCAGCATTTTGTTATTTCCCTTCCCCTCCCCAAATTAGAAAAAAATGTATATAAAAAATGCAGGCACTGGAGTCAGAGTGAAAACAGGGGTTATACCATGGGGGAAGAACATACAACAGAAACAAAAAAAATCATGTAATACATTATAAGTACATTAAAAACAACAGCAACAAAAAAACCTCTTGTATCCCTATCTTGTGGTTCATTTCACTTAGCATCATCTTATTTGGTCATATGTACATAGCTTTTGACCTTTTCTGCTTGTCCTGGACATATACTAGTTATTGCAAATAAGGGAAACCATGGACCTATGTTTCTTTGGGCCTGACTTATTTCACTTAGTATAATTTTTTTCCAAGTCTTTCCATTTCCTAACAAATGGAGTGGTATCATTCTTTCTGATGGAGGCTTTGAATTCCATTATATACCATATTTTCTTGATCCATTCATTTCCTGAGGGGCATCTAGGTTGGTTCCAAATCTTAGCTATGGTAAATAATGCTACAATACATTTCCTGATTTATATATATCTTAGTAATTACCAGGTGCTCAGGACTATTCTAAAGAGGATTTTACACTTTACAGACAAAACATTAAGTGATTTTAAGGTCTTCTCAGAGTTATCATTTGCATCATGAAAATGGCACAAACTTTATAGGATTAAAAACCTGTAATCTCAACTCTCCAAGTAACTTCTTAAACTAATTTATCTAATACTTGACCAATAGAAGATTTCTGTAATCTAGGCATAGTAGTCATGCTTGTTTGAAATCCAGAGGATGTCAATGAGGCCAGCCAGTCACAAAGTTCATGAGACAAAACGCGCCCCACTCCCCCATCACAACCAATAAGAAGCTAGGTGCACTGACTCATGTCTATCATTCTGGCTGTGTGAGAAGTATAAAAAGGATGATTGTGATTCAAGTTATCCCCAAGCTAAAAGTGAGGCCCTGTTCAAAAAATAAATAAAGTTAAAAATGCTGAGTAGCTCAATGAGTTGAAAACCTGCCATCAGCGTGATGTTCCCAGTGCCCGCTCCAGTAGCTATAAAAGACAATGATCTCAAACTTGCCTGAAATGATTTTATGTCTTCTGTAGGTCAAGTCTTTTAAAGTGGGAAGCAAATATTTGGGAAAGAAGTACCCAATGACTCTGGGAAATATTGGAAGAAATTGGGTAACAAAATATTAGAAATATGACTTGAATACTTTGGTGGAGAATTGTTCTTACAAATGTCTATGTACTGACCCTGGGGGAACACAAGGACACTGTCTGTCCCCACCTCTACCCAGGCTCCTTGGGTACTCCCATCATCATGACTTCTGTATTGACTCAGGCACTCCCAGTCCGAAAACTGCTGTTTTGCATTATACACCTCTCTGTTGGGAAATGAAGGAGCTACCTCTGTCTTCTTTGCACTGATCAGTTGGTTCTTGCAGTCTATACTTATTTGTTATTACTGTTGTCTTCATGTGTGTGTTGTTACTATTATTGTTATTTCTCATTTTTCCTTTGCTCACAATTTAAGCAAATAGGTAAACAAAATGGCAACAATATTGAAGCAAGGATCAGTAATAAATTGGCTTCAGGTTAGCCTGGGGGTGGGAGGGAATGTTCACACGATCCTCATCTCAACAAAAACTGATGAGAATAATGTTACATACTCGTCAAGAAGCATAAATAAGATAGTCACAGTCCAAGCAAGTCTGGAAAAAAAATTTTAAGCAAATGTCTACCTCATAAAGAGGCCAACGCAAAATAGTGAAGAATCAAAGCTCAAGCAACAGAGGACCTGCCTAGCAAGCACTAAATACTGAGTTCACACCTCAGTACCAACCAAAAGAAAATGTGGAAACCTAATAATGATCAATGCAGGAAAATCCATGAGAAAAAATACTTCCTTACATGTTGGTAGTGAGTGTACAATGGGCATTTGGAAAGTGGCTCTGCTAGAAAACATTGTCTCCTTACTTGGGCTCACAAATTGCCAAAAAGATAACTACTAAAAGCAAGAATAAGAGCTTGGCAAGAAACAACTGCCCAATAAATAAGTGGGCTAAAGACTTAAAGTGAAACTTCTCTGAAGAGGAAAGAAGGATGGCCAATAGACACATGAAGAAATGTTCAACCTCCCTAGCCATAAAAGAAATGCAAATCAAAACAACATTAAGATACCACCTCACTCAAATTAGAATGGCTATAATCAAGAACTCTAATAACAACAGATGCTTGAGGGGATGTGGAACCTTACTGCATTGTTGGTGGGAGTGTAAACTTGTTCAACCACAAGCAGTATGGAGGTTCCTCAAAAGACTCTACATAGAGCTCCTCTATGACCCAGCAATCCCACTTTGGGGCATTTACCCAAATGATCACAAACAAGACCATACTAAAGCTACCAGCATGACTATGTTTATTGCAACATTATTTACCATAGCTAAGACATGTAATCAACCCAGATGCCCCTCAGTAGATGAATGGATCTAGAAAATGTGGTATATATACACAATGGAATTCTATGCCTCCATCGGAAAGAATGACATTGCCCCATTTGTTAGGAAATGGAAAGACTTGGAAAAAATTATATTAAGTGAAGTAAGCCAGGCCCAAAGAAATATAAGTCCCATGGTTTCCCTTATTTGCAATAACTAATATATGTCTGAGACAAACAGAAACTGTCAGACATCAAAAAATTGATGTTAGGTAAAATGAACCCCAAGATAAGGACTCAGATGTTTTTTGCCTTCTTGCGATTGTTTCCAACATATTTATAAGATGATTTCTTCGTTTCTTTGTATGTACCTTCCCCATGGTATAAGCCCTGCTTTCACTCTATTTGATGTTGATATAATTTGTGGAGGGGAAGGGAAAAAACAAATCGTTTAAATAGGGTTACATGTGGACCTATTGCAACAATGAGATGTACAAGTTGTTATGTTGAGAAAAGAACTTTACAACTTTGGCAGAGTGGAGGTGGGGGAGTGGTAGGAGGTGGTAGTAAGGGGGTGTGGGGGTGATGGGGTGGAGAGGGGAAGGGATGGGAAGGGGAAACAAAGGAGGAGGCAACAAGGCTTGATAAGAAATGTACTCACTATCTTGCCCATGTAACTCCTCTCTATGGTATTTTCACAATTAAAAAAAAAAGAATAAGAGTTTGACATCTGTGTCTCCAGTTTACATGAATCTTTTCTGTGAGCCATTTTCTCATGCCTGACAGCCACCTCAAATTCCAGAGAGAATAACATTTACTGATCAATACCTTGTGACAAGATTTGAGTCCACCCTGAAAAACCATATGAAAGTCTTCCTTTCATGACCAGGCCCCTGCCTGAACCATCATGGGCTGACAATCACCTGGAGCATACCTCTGATCCGGGGACAACACCTCTGACTTGGCTGTTTTATAATTATGCACAACCTTTAACCCTGTGCCATTTTTTCCCCTCTTCTTAAACCTGAATTTGTGCCATTACCCTGTAGATGTGCTTGCAATGCTCACCTTGCCTCTTCCAAGAGCAGCACTTCTTGCCACATAATAAATCTTCTTTCTTTCCCTGTCACCACTTTTATTTTATTTGTCTTGACATTTGAAAGCCTTGGAGCAAGGCCTCATGCCTGAACTTTGTTCAAACTCTGGTGAGAAGCATCAAAAAAGAAATATATGTTTTGCCAATTCACCATTCACCATAAGTTAACTCCAGATGGAAAGACTAAATTGGTCCCACACAGCTGCTGGAAATCTTTGATTCCAGGAACTTCTTCTTACCTTTCTTCTTCGGCATCAGATGTTTCCTTGATCATTTTTGGTGAGTCATAGAAATGAGAATTTGGATGCTACAATCTGTGAAGTCTGACCTTGGACAAGTTCTCTATTATCAGTTTCTTTTCATCCCCTTGTTTCCTGAAGGCTTTGTCTGCTCATGGAAAATTATGGTTTGCAGATTCTGCTGAGTATCTGTTTATCTGACCTAATATGAATTTCTGCTCTTTCTCTAATGGGAAAATTTGGATTCTCTTAACTTTGTGCTGGTATTAAATAGGAAAGAGACATTAAGGTATACAGGAGAAAAAGAGTTTGTAGTTGAGATCTGAGTTGTGATTTGCTTACAATTGGACAGGACTATGTATATTTTATGGTTCCCTCAGGAGAATTCTAGCAGGCTAGTCAACAAACTTGTGACCGGAAAAAGAAGATAAACGATTGGTTTTCCTAAGAGTGTATTCCTACTTAATGAAATTTCTCTGTATCATTTTGTGTTTGCCTGTTAATCAACATGCATGATGGTCGGCTTGATGGAGATTAAAATCTGATGGATGTGGTTGTAGAGCACATGGGCAGCAAAGATGGTGCTGAGAGGAAGTTGAGTGGGCAGAGCCCGATTTACTGTAGAGCACATGGGCAGCAAAGATGGCGCTGAGAGGGAGTTGAGTGGGCAGAGCCCAATTTGTTTTACATTCAGTGCATAACCAGCCCATGGAAGCTTAGGTGCATGATAAGGTGTGACCTTGACAGTGATTGGTTCCTCTTCCTCCCCTGCTGTGCCACCAGCCCTTTTTGGCTTTAAAAAGGGCCTGCTCTGTTAATAAACGAGTTTATTCCTGCTTGACTTGACTCCCCGCTGCCTCTGATTGTTTCCCGGGCTGAGGGAGGCTGGGGAACGGGCAAGCACACTTACCTTTCCTCGGACCCAGTCAGTCTTTCATGGGATGGACGAAGACCCAACACCTGGCGCCCAACGTGGGGCTCAAAAGGAAAAGATACCAGCTGAGGCTAAGCGGTCTCTCAGGGTAAGTGAAACCCTTAGTATGGGTAATGCTATCTCACAGAAGAAGGAGGAGGAGGCAACATTAGGCCTAGAAGGAGTAAAGGAGGACTTGGGAAGTGAGAAAGAAAAGGAATGGGTCAAATTCGACCAAGAACGCATTGAAACATGCACAGTGGAAGTCAAAACTAGGGTGAAAGTTACCTCCTCTGACTCAGGTGCCCCTGACTGTCTTAGGCCCCCTCCCTATTCCCAAGATTGGAGGGGAGGTACGGTGCCCTACGCAACCTGCGAAAGGGACCTGCAAGACCTGGACCCCTACCAACCTTCCATGGAGGGGCTGAAGGCCGGGGAAGTAACCTACTTGGAGGCCTACCCTGGAAGGGAAGGGCCACTCGAGAGCCCAGACTCTAGGCCACAGGATTCACTTCCCCAAGCGTATCCAGTCAATCTGGCACCAGGAGCTAACAGGCCCTTGGAATGGTATCCATGGGAAGCTAAGGATCTTACAGAGCTCTGCAAGGTGGTGGCGGAGGATGGCCCAAACTCTCCTTGGGCCCAGACCCTATTACAGGACATTGCTTATCACCCGTGTTCCCTATGGACTGGCTGGATGTGGCCAAAGCCGTCCTTACCAGTTCTCAGTTTATTAAATGTGTGCTTTCTTTAAGGAGGAATGCAGAGTGCCGGCGGAGAATAACCGGCAGGCTCAACCTGCGATACTCCACTGGCGTCCATCAGGCCGCAATACCTGGCCTGTACTGTGACCAGGTAAGGCAGGCAGGACTTGCCGCGTGGTACAAACTGGATGATGGGCCTATTGAGTCCCCCATAGCAGGAGTGAGACAAAAACCGGGTGAGCCTCTACCTGATTTCATAGACCGAGTCCAACAGAGTGTTCACCGCAAGCTGCTGACAGGGAACCTCCTGTAAAGCCGAATTCAGAAATCCTTACCCAAAAGGCCACCAGAGACTGTCACCAATGTAAAAGCAAAGGGGTCTTCATTGCAAGTTCGAGCTTGGTCCACCCCCCCCCCCTCCCGCGTACATGGCAGCAGCCCATGATGCTGAGAGGCCCCGAGCCCAGGGTTACAGCACTTTTTGTACATTTTTTAGGGAAGGCAGGGGCTTTGCATACATCATAACTTCTTGTAACAAACGACTAAAACCGTGCAAAAATCATAAAAACAACTCTATAGTATGATTGGCACACTACAAAGCAAGAAAGGACCAGAAACAAGTTGTTGGTTAGATTAAGGGGGCTGACGTACTTTAAACTGGTTGGCTTGCACCACAGGAGAGTCTCAAGAGGATAGGTGCTAAACTGCAGGGTGTCTGGTTTAGATAATGGTCACCAGACCCTAGGAGAGGCTGTTCTGGAGTTTCAGATATCGTAATTCCAGCATTGGGGCTGAAGTGGGTCAAGGGTTAAGTTGCAGAACTGAGATGGGGGGTCTTAAGAGAAATGGAGTTGCTTAGGTTCCTCACTCCAAGATCAGTTTGTAAAGCTGCTGGTCTGGGAAGGGATGAATGCAGACCACCTCATGGCCTGCGCGTGATTGAGAGAGAGTTCCCTGAGCAGATGGGTGGAGGCCTCGCAGGATGTGGGAAAGCAACAGCGCCAGTCCCTATCACTAGCTTTAGCTTTGCAGGCTCAGACATCTGCAATGACTGAGGCTATTACCCAGGCACTGGTAGCCCAGGGCCGAGGAACCCCCAAGACCATCAGGGAGAGGGACTTGTTTTAAATGCTGCAGGAGGGGCATTTTAAGAGGGACTATTCACAACAATCTCCCCCCCCCCCACACCAACCGGCCTGGGGGGTCCAAACTGCCCCCTACATCCTGCCCCAGGTGCAGGAAGGGGTATCATTGGAAAAAGGCTTGTTGATCCAAATTTTATGTAAATGGGTAGCCTTTAAATGAGGGGAGGGGCGTCCTCCAGCCCCGTTCACTCAAGGAGGAACCCCCTCTGCTGTGAGGCCCAGGCACCCTCGTGGCAGGACGACCCAGACCCATTGGACCTTCCCCCTGGTGGAAGGACTCCATCCTAAAATGAGTATTCTCATAGGCGGAAAGAGGTTTCACTTCTTAATTGACATGGGGGCAGATCGAACCATACTCAGGGAGGAGGAAGTGCCCTTGGACTGGAAGCTTGCACCCGGGCCCCCGATATTGGGATTGGGGGGTAACTCCCAGTCCAAAGAGACAGTCACCCTTATGAAGTGCACTAGCCCAGATGGAGAAAAGGAAAAGATATGCCCTTTAGTGGCAAAACACCTCACTGCAAATTTACTAGGGCAAGACATGCTAAGACAAATGGATGCCTTGGTCACTACAGACCATCGAGCAGCCTATGATGATATCCTGGATGGAGAAGAAGCACAAAGGTTTAAACAGGATCTAGAGGGAGTTAAGGGAAAGGATTTTTTAAACTTTCATAATTACAGAGAAGAACATAGGGGACCCACTCAGGTACACCCCCAATCCTAAAAGCCACTGCCCCCCAAGTACATCCCATTAGGTGGAAACCCAGAAGCCATATCTGGGTGGAGCAGTGGCCATTGACCAAACCTAAACTTGTTGCCCTCCACCTTTTGGTGAAGGAACAGATAAACCTTGGGCACTTAAGTCCTTCTAGGAGTCCTTGGAACACACCCCTATTTGTTATTCAAAAAGCCTCTGGGGCTTGGCATATTCTCCTAGATCTACATAAGGTAAATGAAAGGATGGAGCTAGTAGGAACGCCCCTAAGAGGCATGCCCTGGACTCCCGCTATACCTTCAGAATATGCCTTGGTTGTGATTGATATTAAAGATTGTTTTTTTTCTATCCCCCTGCATCCAGATGACTGCAAGAAGTTTGCTTTCTCCATCCCTTCTCTTAATTTTTCCCAGCCTGATTAGAGGTTTGAATGGACGGTGCTGTCACAGGGAATGGCCAATAACCCGGCCTTTTGCAAACAATACTTGGACACACTTTTAGGGCCTGTGCTGGGTTCAGATACCTCCCTTGCCTATGCCTACATGGATGATATAATTCTGGGGCACCAAGACCTGAGCTGCCTGGAGGGCCTTCTGGCCCAGGTTCTTGCCATATTAAAAAAGGGGGTGTTTACCATAGATCCCACCTTACCTTGACTCAGGCCAGCCCCCTTAAACCTTATATAACCTCTATAACCTTAACCCAACTTCAGAGTCTTTTAGGGGAAATCAATTGGCTGTTGCCATGGATTTCTATCCCTAAAGATAGTCTTGTGCCCTTATTTGCCCTACTAAAAGAAAGGACAGGGCTGGGAAGGTGGCTCAGTGGTAAAGCACTTGCCTTGCATGCTCAAGGCCCTGGGTTCGATTCCTCAGCACCACATAAGAAAAAAGTTGGAAGTGGCGCTGTGGCTCAAGTGGTAGAGTGCTAGCCTTGAGCTGAAGAACTGAGGGACAGCACCCAGGCCCAGAGTTCAGGCCCCACAATCGGACCCCCCCCAAAAAAAAGAAAGGACGCCCCAAGAAGTTATTGCAATTACAGACAGCCATCAGGCAATATTTTTGCAGTTCCAAAAAGCCCTGGATGAAGTTTCCCTAAAGAGGTATTCTATTTTTGAGCCCATTTCCCTTTGGTTGTTTGCAGGTGTCACATTAACTTCTGTAGTTTTACCTCAAAGGGGGGAGCCATTAGAGTGGGTTCACACTCCCCTGGGGGGCACACCTCGGGTATACTCTCAAGCAGACCAACTTGCAGATGCTATTGTCAAGGGAAGGACCCAAGCCCAAAGGCATTATGGCCTCGACCCTCACTCCATTGTTTTTCCTTTTAGGATGGCAGACATTGAGTGGTTCACTCAAGCCAATGCTCATCTTGTTCTCTCCTTGGAGGGGTTTCTAGGCCAAGTTGTCTGCCATTATGGGCCATCCGAATGGACTGTCGTGTTATGGCGACTTCCCCTCAAAATGCCATCTCTATTTTCTCCTACGCCTATTCCTGGCGCCCTCCATGTTTTTACTGACAGAGGGAAAGCAGGCTCTGCGTATGCAGCCTTTGAGGAGCAATAAAAGACCCCAAGCCAACAAAGATTTCAACCTTGTCAAGGGTCAGCACAATATAAAGAAATGCTGGCCATAATTATGGCCCTTCAAGACATTCAAAAACCCTTTAATTTGTATTCTGATAGCCTATAAAACAAAAAAGGAGGAGTTAGCCCCCATATACAGTTACAGATAGCTTTGTTTACCATTAACATTTTAAATTTTTCAAAAGGGGCAACTGAATCCAGATTTCAGAAGCACTGGGGACAACTAAACCCTAAGCCCTAAGTGAAAGTCAGGTGGAAGGACCCCCTGACACAACAATGGAGAGGACCTGACCCCCTAGTTACTATGTGCAGGGGATTTGGATGCGTTTTTCCCATAGGGGAGACACTCCCCATTTGAATCCCTGCCAGGAACCTTAAGTCTTTACCCAACTCCTCTATACAGGAAGATGCCCAAGGATGAACTAACCAACAAGGACAGAAAAATGGCTATGGTGGTAGAGGCTTGTGTTTAAAAGAGAAAAGCCAGAAAGATAATTACTAACCATCCCCAAGGGCAACCAGCCCTTGAGAAGCTCTTGTGTTCTCTAACAATTGAAGATGGCGATACTCCAGCTGTTGACTGTCCTGACCCTCCCAGTCTTGGCAATGGCCCTACGGAATCTGCATCAACCTCAACGGGTGATCTGGGCAGTGATCAGCACTGGCAATGCAGAAATCATCAATAGCATCACAAGAGAAGTTGTCCCTTCGGCCTGGTGGCCTGACCTTCATTTTGATCACCACCCTATGTCATTATGTATGGACTGTTTAATATTTCTGTAGGAGCTAATTATTTTAATGTTACCTGTTCTAATTGTTCTTTTACTGATTGCTTATATAGTGGCATTGTTGAATCTATATGTATTGTTAAACAACCACCTTTTGTTATGCTTCCAGTTTAGATCTTTTTCAACCCCACAGGCAAATAGCTGGATTAGAACAAGCCCCACCTCTGGATTCTGAAGTGGCAAAGACTGCTATCCCATCCTTGACTAATGTTAAAGGACTGCTAATGGTAATGCTTTTGCTGATGGTTTTTCTATTCTTTCCTTGCATTAGACGTGCACTGCAAACTCTTATGAGCTTAGCCAGCCAGTTACGTAAGATCAAGCTCCAAGTGAATGAATTTCCCTAAGAGGAATCGCAGCCAGAGATGGGTAAGAGGGGGTTAGTCTGACTAACCTAAAACAGGGCCTTCAGGTTCGCTCTGAAGAAATTCTGGATGACGGGTAAGGCAGACAAGGCAATCCACCCAACCTAAGACAGGCAGGTTCACTTCTGTAAACAAAGACTGGGGAGAAGTTGGGAGCAGTTGGGAGCTGACAGTAAAGCTCAAAGGTCATTTTGACCCCTGTGCTTGCTTAAAGGCACTTACAAGGAACTGGCTCCCTTAAAAGACACCAGGTGCCTGGGATTGCTTTGCTATGTCTGCAGTGTGTTTTAAATTTTCCTTGTTTTTCTGGACTATAGTAGAACGGCCTGAGTGTGGGGGCCCACGAGGATGCACCATGCCGCATGTGTGGAACTCCCAATACCCAGGCTGCTCCCATGTTCTGAAGAGGACAACCTTACGGGATACTGACTTTTATATATGCCCAGGAATTAATTGAACTGCTTTGGACATTTCTAACTGTGGTGGGACTGATGTTTATTACTGTGCTAGGTGGGGATGTGAGGTAACTGGGACGGGCTCTTGGATCATGCACAAGGGCCCTCCCTATCCTTGTCTGGTGAATCTCGCCCCCCCAGACTTGCCTCGAACCCCCTGCGTGGCCAATGCTATCCTTACCAATATAATCCTGCTAAAATAACCTTTACATAGGAGAGAAAAGGATAACTAACTGGGAGGTGAGTCTGCCATTAAAACAAAAAAGGGGGAATCTGTAGAGCACATGGGCAGCAAAGATGGCGCTGAGAGGGAGTTGAGTGGGGAGAGCCCAATTTGCTTTACATTCAGTGCGTAACCAGCCCATGGAAGGTTAGGTGCATGATAGGGTGTGACCTTGACAGTGATTGGTTCCTCTTCCTCCCCTGCCATGCCACCTGCTTTTTTTTGCTTTAAAAAAGGCTTGCTCTGTTAATAAACGAGTTTTTTCCTGCTTGAGTTGATTCCCGCTGCGTCTGATTGTCTGCCAGGCTGAGGGAGGCTGGGGAACGGGCAAGCGGCTGCACTTACCTTTCCTCAGACCCCGTCCAGTCGTCTTCTGTCTTTCGTGGGACAGACGAAGACCCGACATGTGGTAATGGCCTATTCATTGGTCAAAACTTAATTTGACCTGAAATTACAAAAAATAACTAAAAATCACTAATTCTAACCTGCATTTGATTTCACTATGTCTGTAAACATTTCAATGTAAAGAGCCACAAGATTGAAACCTAGAGTAATTATTTAAATTTAGAACATTATTTTGGAGAGCCTTAAATATTAAATAAAATTCCATAAAATCATAAACTTGCAAAAAAGGATAAGGTTAGTGAATAAGGAGAAAACGGAGAAAGATCACAAATTAAGCAAACAGATAAGCAAAACAACTACATTAAAGCAAGGTTTCAGGCCAGCGTAGGGGGGAAAAATGTTCACATGATCCCATCTCAACAAAAACTGATGGGAATAATGGTACATGCTTGTCAAGAAGCATAAATAAGACAATCACAGTCTAAGCCTCATAAAGAGGCCAACGCAAAATAGTCAAGAAACAAAGCTCAACAAGCAACAGGATCTGCCTAGCAAGCACTAAATATGAGTTTAAACCTCAGTACCACTCAAAAGAAAACATGGAAACCTAATGTGTGTCTTCAGCCACTGTATTTTTGTATCTGCATTTTTAAACTCATTGTAGGAAGATGTTGTTAAATCTCTGTGTATGTGCACACAAGCTTCCGTATGTGTGGGTACACATGAGTATCTGTAGGATGACTCAGGTGCAACTCGAGTTAATATGGAGGAACTGCTGCCTCATTTTACTTTTTCTATTTTTATCTGCCTCTTCTCAAATACTCAAAAGTATTTGACTCAGGTCAAACTAAAATTCAGGGATTCAAGACTTAATTTTCAGACACTCAGGAATGAAAGGATAAAATGATTTGATGGACAAGTAACTTTAATCTATTTCAATGCCATAAATATAATTTGGACTCAATTTCCTACATATATACATATGTATATAATCCATATATATTATTGCATCCTCCATATATATTATTGTATCTATATATAATATAAAAAGATATAGTAACATGTAATTACACATTATGTATAATTATGTATAACATATAATTATGTAATTATACATTACAAATGCATATTTGTTTATATAGTAGCAAGTATACTTTTATGAATTGCTTTTGCATAGAAAACAGTTAAAGATTGGCTTCTTCATGGGTCTTTAATGAAATATAAGACTACTAAGAGTAATTTACTGTATTGGGAAAAATAAACAATATTGTCTAAATTCAATCTTGTATAAAAAATTTGCAAACCTTGTTTTTATTTTTGGCAAAAGTGTCAATGTTTTTCAAATACCCAAGGAAGATTTACAAAAGTTGAGAACATCCTGGAACATAAATTCAACCAGCTTCAATGTATTGAAGTCTTACTTACCGTGCTTTCACTACAGTAGAATTTAACTCCAT
Source organism: Dipodomys ordii (assembly GCF_000151885.1). Classification (NCBI taxonomy): domain Eukaryota; kingdom Metazoa; phylum Chordata; class Mammalia; order Rodentia; family Heteromyidae; genus Dipodomys; species Dipodomys ordii. The sequence continues at coordinate 12,096,647 of NW_012267264.1, forward strand.
GACCCTAAATCTGGGCAGTGGTGAATCTTAGTACTAGTAAATTCTAGTAAGATGACTTTGTGATGCCACAGGGTTCCCTTCTTTATGGAGCTGGGACAACATATAACTGTCTTCGTTGAACACTCACTGTCATTCTTTGCTGTGTATGGATTGTTCTCTCCCCAACTTGCTGACTGGTAGTAATTAATCTTCCTATTGCTATACTAAATGATGTTTGTCACATCTAAGACATAAACAATGCATTAATTAAAAGGATGTGTTCTTAAATTTGAAATTTGATAAATAATGGTCTTTTGGTTATTACTAAGCCACTTGTTAACATTAAACTTGATGTATTCTGGTTGTTTAGGCAATATGTTACACCAATCTTAGCACTGGATCTCTGGCTCTGGAAACTATAAATTATCACTGAAAATGATGGAGTTTTTCTATGATTGCTCCTGATTAGCAGTTTCAGGCTGTGAGATATAAAGAGAAGTGTGCCCTTTCTGCATAGAGATTGCTTCCCAGTCATGGGCTCAGTATTTCATGCCACACTAGCCAAATTATGTTCATCAAACACAGATATTTCTAGTTAAGCTCTATAAGTATAGTGTGGAATCTGACTCTTATTTTGATGATTCAATTCCCCTTCATTTCATAACTGAATAATCCATATAACTGATTGGATTCAGTAGGGTTTTAAAATTGTTTAATGTAAAGGTGATATACAAAGGGGTACCAGTTATGTAAGTCTGGTATCAAGTACATTCCTTTTGACAGTGTCACCTCTTCTCTGGTAGTTTTAATTTTGATGGCAACATATATTTTCATAATAATTCTTAGAGCAATATTACTTATGAGAGTCATATTGATGACTGACTTGGTACAGAAACTTGTTTCTCCAGGAGAGGTTTAGATAGTGTTGGAATCTGGTTCATATTAGATATGATACCTGTGAGCCAGTTTGAGTAAAATATGGCAAGTACAGCGTGACTTTTAGTAGTATCTCAAGCACTTAGATAATGGAGGTTAACACTGGTTTAAAATTAAGCAAAAGCTACTTAATACCATTGAGGGCTACAGGATCTCCTAGTCCCTTAGCTGCACTGATGTGGTATTTGAAGGTAAGTGATTGTACTCCTTGTAGAAAAGAATGTCTTGCTTATATTGTGTAGTGTGTCTGTAGGTCTTCCCACATTGCCTTAGCAAGATCAGCCTTTCCTCTGGCTCCTTCATCCCATCCCACCAAGAGTAGCTTTAAACTTGAAAGTTGAAAATATGATTAGCTTCTGATTTTGAATCTCTCTTGTGTTCTGCTCTGTGATGTTTCTGCGTTGGCTAGACTTCAATTATTACAAATTGTGTCCTCTTTTATGTATTAGTTTTTCAGGAAAAACCAATAAAGTCAGAGCATCAAAACCTACAAAGTCAGAGCGTCAAACACCTTAGTTCAAAAACTGAGGAATGCCCAAACATGGAGTTGAAATTATAATAATGGCTTAGAAACTGCTTTTTTTTGTTTTGTTTTGTTTTGTTTTTGCCAGTCCTGGGGCTTAAACTCAGGGCCTGGGCACTGTCCCTGAGCTTCACTTGCTCAAGGCTAGCACTCTACCACTTGAGCCACAGCACCACTTCTGGCTTTTTCTGTTTATGTGGTACTAAAGAATCAAACTGAGGGCTTCATGCATGCTAGGCAACACTCTACCACTAGGCCACATTCCCAGCCAGAAACTGCTTCTCTAAAAAATAGCTGCTTAACTCTTCATGTGGTCTTACAAATGACCAATGATTAACTAAAAGCAGTCTTAAAGTTTTGTTCTGTGTCCATTTTACATCTATCTTTGTGTTGAGCCATTCTCTCCCATAGTGAAACTCACAGTTACCTTGAGATTGATAGAGAACATCTTATGACAAGAGTTGAATCTACCAAAGCCACAAGAGACTTTCTTATCATGGCCAGGTGGCACCTGACTAATCATGAGAAGATAATCAACTAGACCATACATCTGACTGCTTAACCTTTGTTTTGGATTATTTAGTAATAATGCATATATGTTGACCCTGCTCTTTTTCTTAAGCCTGAGATTCATGTCTTAACCCTGAAAATGTGTTGAAATACTTGCTTGCCTCTTCCCACAGCATAATAAAGCCTCAATACATCTTTCTTCACCCCTTATCACAATGTTGTTCACTTTTACTTGTAAAACCCCCAGAGCCAAGACTCTAGTGTAGAATTCTAGTTATAGATGTCAAATTGATTCATTTTCAGGAGGATATTTGGCAATACCTATCCATATTTTAAAACAATGGATTTTTGGCCCAGGAGTTTCTCCACTAGTACTTACCCAGTGAAGCATTAGCAAAAGAATTATAAGAAAGCCCGGTACTAATGACTCATGCCTGTAATCCTAACTACTCAAGAGGCAGAGATCTGAAAAATCACAATTTGAACCCAGCTCAGGCAGAAAAGTTCATGACATTCTTACTCTAACTAATCACCAAAAAGCTGGAAGTAGAGGTGTGCTCTCCTTGAACACAAAAGCACAGGGACAGTGCCCAGGTCCTGAGGTCAAGCCTCAGGTCTGGCTCACACACATAAAATGTGTTATAAGATATATGAGATAGATGGATAGATAGATAGAATAGATAGATAGATAGATAGATAGATAGATAGATAGATAGATAGATAGATAGATAGATAGGCAGGCAGGCAGATAGAATGCTATGATATATAATTATTTATAAGGAATATAAATAGCAATATAATTATAAAATTCTTTAATTTTCATATGAGAAACTGCAGAGAGAAAAAGTAAAAAATTTGATTTTGGAGAGTTTTTTTTATTTTTACTGAAGAAAACAAGAACATAGTGCCTTTGTTCACTTAGACAAATTAAAAAATTCAGTTGTAAGTGAAGCTATTTGGAGGGAGATGGGAAAAATGATTTACCTTTTTAGACTATACCTTTCTGTTTTATATTATATATTTGCATATACTCTATATAGTATTTTAGTATATAATTTTCTAATAATCCTCGAGTATTTGTTTAGCAGGCCAATCTAGGTGGTGAAATTTTATTTCATCATTTTATTTATTCTTATTAGTTTATATTGAAAATAAAATCTAAATGATTTTATCATTTCAGAACAAATTCTCTAAATTATCTGTAATTGACTGTGAAGTACTTCAGACAATGTGATAGATGAATTTGTTGCATCCCACTCTAAGGAAGACAGGTAACTATCATTTGAGTATTTGCATGAAGAATATTTGCTAAATGCACAGTTAGTGACAAAATGCTCTAACCAAAGTTTATAAGCTGAAGGCAGCTGTACCGAACTTTTCTGAGTCTTTATCTCCAACCAACACCCGAGGTTTTTCCAGGTGTTCATAAGCCTCCTCCCACTACCACTGGTCAAATGATGCAAAATTGTTGTGTAGATTTCACTGCCCTCCCCTCCTCCTGGCCTCTGTTAATGAACACCTTAGTATTATAGGATGCTCAGTGTCCTAACCCTTCAGAATAAAACTCTAGTTGTTAATTATGAATAAATTATGTGACTGCCTAATTTATGTCTTTTTTTGGTCACTGGACTCTAAAATACTACAGTTAGTAGTTAACATTAAAGTTAGTCTACATTAAAGTCTGTCAAGTTGCTGTTAGAGTGCCCAAAATGGTATCTCAGAATATGTCTAGAAAACTATTGATTATACAAGCCGATCATGGGACTATTTTTTCCAATGAACATTGGACAAATTTAGTTTAAAAACTTGGCCTTTTTTGTAAGAAATTACTTCATTGTGAAGTTACAGGGAGAAAGAAAAACCTATAGCTTAACTTTTAGAGATCATGCTGTTTGCCTCTGAAACATGAAATGTTTTCTGTACTTGACTCAAGAAATATGCACGCAGAATTGAAATCTAAGATTCAATCACAGCTTTCACATGCATCTTTCCCAAGCTATCCAAAGATCTCTATAAACTCAATTCTTCAACCTGATAGCCTCTTTGGGAAGTGTGTAAAAGGCTTTCCTCGTAAGATATGCTAAATATTCTGCTGGTTTCTCAGTCTGCAATGCCGAGGAATTTGATTTAAGCCTTTGATCATTCTAGCTAAATTATTTCTGACAAAACTCTGCTGACCACAAAAAAGTCCTCAATTAGTAGTCAAAATAGAATTCTCCTTAATGTAGATTTCTCCATTATCACATATTTGCCATCATTTTGCATTGCCAGTCTACCTGCATTACCTGAAATAGTAGTTACATAATTAACTGCATACCTTGTGGCTCATTTCTGTAGTCCAAGCTATTTTGGCGTCTGAGACTAGAAGGATTAAGGCTCAATGCCTCCTTCATAAAAAAAAAAATCCAGGAAAACAGCAACAACAAGAAAAAAGATTGTTGATAGCTCAACACCAGTACTGCCAAAAAAGGATAGTTGTGTATTTTAACTACTTTCACAAAATTTAAGTCAACTAATCCCTGTAGTAATTATATTCATCAACTCTTACCATTTTATATCACTTAGATCGCTTAACAAGTTTTTTATTCTTAAAAGCTAAAATAGTTCTAAAGAATAGTTCACATAATTTTGAATGTCCTGTCTTTTCAAATGTAAGTCTTCTGTGTGCTTTTTGATATATCATCTTGGCCTAAAATTTAACATACTCAGTTTCTCTGCCTCATAAGATCCATTTCTCCATTCCTTATCAAAATGTTAATTCAAAGTAATAATCTCACAATATTTCTTCTTCCAGTAAGATTCACTTTCTACATGCTTGGTAAAATTCACATGAGATTATTTTGTACTTTTAATTTGGACATAGTTCACTACAGACTTTGTGTTGAATTGTTCACTATGCTTTCTGTACAAAATGAATTAGACATGTTCGTCTGATATCTGTGGAAACAGAGGTCCAACAGGTGCTAGAAACAAACACCTGCCAAAGATCTCAGAGGTAGCTATTCCTGTATTCTTATAGTTGAACTGTGTTCTCAAGTCGTTTTGCAAGTTGCTCAATCATCATACAAGTTAGCCACAAAGTTGAAAACAAAACCCAACTTCCTGATTACAGGGCATTTCCACTGAGGATTGATAACATCAATCTCTCTTCAATTTTATGTTCACTCTGAAAAGTCTAACTTTTTAGCAGTAGCAAATATAAAAGAAAATCTACATGGGAATTCCAATCTATGTTGTTAAGATCCAGATAATATCCTAAGTAAAATCATTGGCAACCAAAGCCTGAGTTGTAATATCTGACTTTGAGTCTGAATATTCACCCATCAGAAAGAATGGCACCGCCCCATTTGTTAAGAAATGGAAAGACTTGGAAAAAATATATACTAAGTAAAGCAGGCCCAAAGAAACACAGTTCCCATGGTTTCCCTTATTGCAATAACTAGTATACAACTAGGATAATCTTACCAGACAAGTAGAAAAGGTCAAAAGCTATGCACATATGAACATATAAGATGATGCTAAACGAAATGAACCATAAGATAGGGACACAAGAGGTTTATCTTGTTGCTGATGATTTAAATGTACTTATAATGTACTATATGATTGCTTTGTTTCTTTTGTATGTTCTTCCCCCGTGGTATAACCCTTGTTTTTGATTCCAGTGCCTGCATCTTGTATGTACATTTTCCTAATTTGGGAAGGGGAAGGGAAATAGCAAAATGTGAAACAAGGATACAGGTCAACCCACTGTAACAATGAAATGTATAAGACACTATGCTGAAAAGAAACTTTACAACTTCAGGGTGGAGGAGGGGGCTGTAAGGACTTGGAGAGGTGGGGAGCAAAGGGATGGTAGGGGAAAAACAAAGGAGGGGGTAATAATGCTCGATAGGAAATGTACTCATTACCTTACTCATGTAACTGTAACCCCTCTGTACAATATCTTTACAATAAAAATATATATTAAAAAAGACAGTAGTTATTGAAAATAAGGGAAACCATGGAACCTATGTTTCTTTGGGCCTGGCTTACTGCACTTAATATAATTTTTTCCAAGTCTTAGCATTTCCTAACTGTTAGGTTTTTAAAAGAGGTAGAGCTGAGTAAGAACTGCACCAGCACGCACATGGTATTCAGGTAAGGGGTAGGTTTATTCAGTAGACCTGCTGGGACCAGGCAAGGTTGGCACTCCACGTGGCTGGGAAGAGAGGAAAGAGAGAAAAGAGCCAGAAAAGAGCAGAGAGAGGGGTAAGAACAGTAGCACTCACGTGGATTCAGGTAAGGGGTAGACCTGCTGGGACCAGGCAAGGTTGGCACTCACGTGGCTGGGAAAGAGAGAGAGCAAGAAAAGAACAGAGAGAGAGCAAGAAAAGAGTAGCAAGAGCAAGAGCAAGAGAGTGAGTGAGAGCAGAAAAGAAGAGCAAGAGCAAGAAAGGAAGAGAGCATCTGGGCCTGGGCTAGGCCTTATGTAGGGTATGGGCGGGGAAAGGTGTGGCCACATCAAATTCAGATGTGACCTCTTCCAGGTGTCCCAGTTGCCTAGGTAACGCAGGTACTGGGTGGAGACTTTGCTGTGAGGAGGGTGGAGTCTGCTGGCCATCCAGGAGCGGACCTTACACTAACAAATGGGGCAATGTCATTCTTTCTGATGGAGGCATTGATGTTAGGTGAAATGAGCCCCAAGATAAGGACTCAAATGGTTTTTCTTTCTTGCTATTGTTTTTAACATATTTATAAGATGATTTTTTTTTGCTTTGTATGTCCCTCTCCTACGTATAACCCCTGGTTTCACTGTATTTGATGTTGGCATAATTTGGGGAGGAGAAGGGAAAAAACAAATTGTTTAAATAGGGATACATGTGGACCCATTGAAACAATGAGATGTACAGACGTTATGTTGAAAAACGAACTTTACAACTTTGGCCTGGGTGAGGGGTGAGGGTGGGTGGAAGATGGGAAGGGATGGGAAGGGGAAACAAAGGAGGAGGCAACAATGCTTGATAAGAAATGTACTCATTACCTTGCCCATGTAACTGTAACCCCTCTGTAAGGTATTTTTACAATAAAAACTTATTAATAAAAAACAAAAATACACTTTATATTTAGAAATGGAAAAATAATTATCTTTACAGTTTGGGCCCAAACTTCAGAGAAACAAATTCTCAACCTGTCTCTACCTTGCTTGTAGTAGTGTCACCATTTATACAGAAAAGAATACAAAAGCCAGGAAATATACATGTAAAGAACTCTCTCTTGGTGTCAGGATTTCTGGAATTGACTTATATACATGACCAGCATGGAATTTTCCTACAGGGATTCTGACTTCCAGGCCCCCTCTACCCTTCTTTCTAGTAAAATTAGTTTCCTTCTTTCTAGTAAAATTAGTTTCCTTTTATGATGTTTTAAGATATGAAAGGCATAATTGAAAATAATAATTTCTCCTTTCTATTCTAAGATTTGGAGTTTGGGAATTGTTGGTCTCATTCCTTGTTGATCTCTTTGATGCCATCATATAGATGATATAATCCTTGGGGTTTAGTAATCCTTGGGGTTTCTAGTGGTGGAATATAGATCAGTAGTAGAATGATTGACTAGCATATGTGAAGCCGTGCATTGGCTCTCCAGCATGACAAAAACCCAACAAATTAGGAACCTTAAAATCTTGCTGAGATTGAGCCATTATTGAAGCATCCTTTTTACAGTCCACTTTTTGTGTAATAAAATTGCTAAAGCTGTTGGCTTCCTTCCTAGTCATTGTCTCAACCTTACCTGAATTGAGAAAGTAGAAGTAGACAGAACATACATAGGTGAAATTATAAAATGTATACTTCCATCCTGATGGCAAGATAATTTTTAAGTTCTATACATTTAATGCTTTGTCAACTGGCACAAGAACCTCAGTGGGTCTGTATCAAAATGAATACCTGGTCCTCTAGCATAGGAATCCTTGTTAACAAGATATGGTAAACTACCCGGAAAAGGCAAGTATTTTTAATACAAAAATTAGTATGTACTGAAATTATTGAAGGTATGGCTTAAAAGGTGAAAATTACCAGAAAAAACTTAATTAAAATATACAATGCCTTGGAAATAACTATATATTGCTGATTGAATTTCTTACATTCAGCTTGGCATTTTCCTGTTTTCTGTGCCCATATGTTCTGGGTTGAATTTTTAAGTCCCTTCTCTAAAACCCTCAGGGTACTTTTGCTCTTTAATCTACAGAATCAGGGCAATCTCATTTTTTATCCTCTATCACTCATTTCTTATTCTCATAATGTCATTCCTTTTCTCCCCAAATGTCAGAAATTAACATTTGCAAGCCAGGAAATTCTACCTAACCTCAAATGCACAAGGATTAACACACTTAGAGAAATGACTAACAGAGTCATGTGTATAACTGAGTTCAGGCATGGTTTAATGGAAATATATCAATTTTTAATATTTTTATTTCTTTGAGGAATATCTTAGTGATAAGCTTCTAACAATCTTACTTTCCTCACCTATAGAATAAGGATTGTAAAATGGATAATCTAAGATCAAGATATAGGAAATTTAATCAGCCACTTGAATATTTAAAATCTTATATATATTAGAACTATTGGAGGTATGGCTTAGAAGTTAAAAATGAAAACATAGCATAGCAATATATTCCATTAATAATATTTCCCAGAAATTTGTTAGCTTGCAATTATATCTTTTCTTTCATGATGCGTTACTACACACAAGCTTTGAATCATACATTTCCAAAAGGCCCATAGAGGTCTAATTATGGTATATTTCCTTTCATAATATAGCTACAGAGTAAGTAATTATAATTTTAATTATAAAATCACAACATATGTAATATGGTAGGCATTATGATAAGCCTAATCATCACTCATTTACTCACAAACTAACTAAAGAAAGTTATAATTAGGGGAGGAATCCAAAGGCATAACTTAGGGGAGAAATCCACTGGCATACCCAACTAATGTACTATTTATCAAAATAAATACCACAAAGTGTAATCATGTATTGAGAGGTGGTCAAAGGGGACTACAGTAATGGAGGGAGGAAGGAAGGGTGAGAAAATTCAGTCATTGTTTTCAATGTTCACTATATAAAAATTGGATTATGTAGCTTGAGGATAGGGATAGGAGAGGGAGAATGAAGGATTGACATGACTAAGAAATATAGTACTCACAATCTGACTTATAGAATTGTAACCACTTTGTATAACTATTTAACAATATTGAGAGTAATAATTATAAAAATTTTGTAAAGACTATTCAGAATTTGAAAGATGAGCTGAGGTAGGATAAGTAGAATGAAGTGATGAAGAAGTTAGAAATAAATACTTTTTAAAATATATTTTTATTATAAAGATACTTAGAGGGTTTACAGTTACATGAGTAAGATAATGAGTACATTTCCTATGGAGCATTGTTACAACCTCCTTTGATCTTCCCCTACCATCCCTTCCCTCCATACAACTCCTCCCTCCCCCCACACCAAGGTGTAAAGTTCCTTTTCAACATAGTATCTTGTATATTTCATTGTTACAATGGGTCAACCTGTAATCCTTATTTCAGCATTTTGTTATTTCCCTTCCCCTCCTCAAATTAGAAAAATTGTATATACACAAGATGCAGAGTACTGGAATCAAATACTGGAATCAAATGAAAACAGGGGTTATACCATGGGAAAAAAACATACAACAGAAACAAAAATCACATAGTACATTATAAGTACTTTAAAAACAACAGCAACAAAGAAAAACTTCTTGTGTCCCTATCTTGGGGACATTTTGCTTAGCATCATCTTATATGGTCATATATACATAGCTTTTGAGCTTTTCTACTTGTCTGGTAAGGTTATCCTTGATGTATTCTAGTTATTGAAAATAAGGGAAACCATGGGACCTATGTTTCTTTGGGCCTGGCTTATTTCACTTAGTATAATTTTTTTCCAAGTCTCCATTTCCTAACAAATGGGGGAGTGTCATTTTTTCTGATGGAGGCATAGAATTCCATTATATAGATATACCACATCTTCTTGATTCATTCATTTCATCTGCTGAGAGGCATCTTGGTTGGTTCCATATCTTAGCTATGGAAAATAATGCTGTAATAAATATTGTTGTGCTGGTATACTATGGCCTTGTTTGAGATCATTTGGGTAAATGCTGGGCCATAGGGGAGCTCTATGTGGAGTCTTTTCAGGAGCCTCCATATTGCTTTCCAAATGGTTGAACAAGTTTGCACTCCCACCAACAATGCAGTAGGGTTCCCTTCTGGCCACATCCCATCCAGCATCTGTTATTAGATTTATTGATTATAGCCATTCTAACTGGAATGAGGTGGTATCTCAATGTTGTTTGGATTTGCATTTCTTTTATGGCCAGAGAAGATGAGCATTTCTTCATTCTTATTTCCTCTTCAGAGAAGTCTCTCTTTAAGTCTTCAGCTCACTTATTAATTGGGCAGTTGTTTCTTTTAGGATTTGTTGTTGGGGGAGTTAAATTTTTGAGTTCTAAGTATATTTGAGATATGAGACCCTTGCCCATTGTATGGCTAGTGAAGATCTTCTCCCAATCTGTGGGCTTTCTATTGATCTTGCTAGCTATGTCCTTTGCCACGCAGAAGCTATGCAGTTCCATGCAATCCCATTTGTCCAACCTTTCTCTGATTTGTTTTGTTTCTGGGTCTCTATTGAGAAAATTTCAGCCGTTGCCTAGGAGAACTAGGGTTTCTCCTGTTCCTTCCTCTAATGTTTTCAGGGTGTCTGCTTTTACTTCAAGGTCTTTGGCCCATTTGGAGTTGATTCTGGTACAGGGTGATAGATAAGAATCTAGCTTTAATTTTCTGCAAGTGTTTAACCAATATTACCAGCACCATCTACTGAAGAGGCTGTCTTTCTTCCATTCTATTTTTTTAGCTTCCTTGTTGAAGATTAGGTGGCTATATGTCTGCAGGTTCAATCCTGGGTTTTCGATTCTATTCCATTGGTCCTGAAGTCTGTTCTTGTTCCAGTACCAAGCTGTTTTGATTACTATGGCTTTGCAGGACAGTTTGTTTTTGGTCCAGTCGTGGAGCCTGAACTCTGGGCCTGGGTGCTGTCCCTCAGCTCTTCAGCTCAAGGCTAGTGCTCTACCACTTGAGCCACAGCGCCATTTCTGGCTTTTTTTCTTTTTGCTTATGTGGTGCTGAAGAATCGAACCTAGGGCCTCAGGCATGCAAGGCAAGCACTCTACCACTGAGCTACCTTCCCAGCTCCTGCAGTACAGTTTGAAATTTGGTATTGATATTCATCCAGCACAATTCTTTCAGTTAAGGATCGTTTTTGCTATTCTGGGTCTTTTATTGTTCCATATGAATTTTTGGATTGCCTCTTCTATTTCCTTGAAGAATGAGGATGGAATATTGATAGGTATCACATTGAATTTGTAGATAGCCTTTGGCAGTATTGCCATTTTCACAATGTTAATCCTCCCAATCCAGGAGCATGGGAGGTTTTTTCCACTTCCTTAATTCTGCCTTAATTCCTTTTTCAGGTTTTTAAAGTTTTCATCATAGAGGGCCTTCATTTCTTTAGTTAAATTCTAGGTATGTTATTTTTTGTGGGCTATAACAAAAGTGATTGCTTCCTGATTTCAGCTACTCTCTTCTCATTATTGGCATACAGGCAAGCCATTGATTTTTGAGGGCTAATTTTATGCCCTGCTACTTTGCCAAAGTTTCAGATCAGCTTGAGTAACTTGGGAGTAGAATCCAAGGGGTTCTTTAAATACAAGATCATACAAAGAGAGACAGTTTTACTTCATCTTTCCCTATTTTGATCCCATTTATGTTTGCATGTTGTTTTATTGCTCTAGTTTGGGCATGTCAATATTTGCTAGGAAATCATCCATTTCTTCCAGATCTCAAACTTGTTAGCATAAAGGTTTGAGAAGTATTCCCTTATTATGAATCTTGGTTGTTTCTGTGGTGATGTTGCCATTCTCATATCCAAGTTTGTTTATTTGGGTGTGTTCTCTTCTTTTTTCTAGTATGATTTGCTAAGGGTCTGCCAATTTTATTGATTTTATTTTTTTCTCTATGTTTTCTATGTTTCTTCATTTTGTTGATTCTGTTTTTTTTCTCTAATTCATTTAATTCTGATTTAATTGTAATTATTTGTTTCCAACTACTGGATTGGGGTTTAGGTTGTAGCTCTTTTACAAGAAACTTCAGGTACCTCCTTAAATTGTTGGTTTCAGGTCTCTTCAATTTGTTGATGTAGGAACTAAACCTATAAACTTGCCTCTGAGTCCTGCCTTTGCTGTGTCCCTGAGGAACTTGTAGCTTGTGTGCTCATTTTTGTTAAATATCATGAACATTTAAATTTCCTTTCTAATCTCTTCCATCACCCACTAGTGATTCAACAGTGTGTTGTTCAGCTTCCATGCATTACAGAATTTTCTTTGGTGGCTTTTGGTGTTGAATTTTAATTTTATTCCCTTGTCTGAGAGATTGCAGGGCCTAATTTCAATGTTTCTAAATTTGGACAAATTTACTTTGTGACCTAAAATGTGGTCTATTTTGGAGATTGTTCTGTATGCTGCTGAGAAGAATGTGTAATCTGATGCTGCTGGGTGAAATATTCTGTAAATGTCTGTTAAGTCAGTTGATCTATGCAGTTGTTTAAATTTGAGGTTTTTCTGTTCAGTTTTTTGCTGGGTTGATCTATCCAGTGGGGATAATGGTGTGTTAAAGTCCCTAACAATTGTCTTTGGATCTATGTGAGATTTGGGGGAAAGTAGTGTTTCTTGGATAAATTTGGTTACTCCATTGTTTCGTGAATAGATATTTAGAATTGTAATATCCTCCTGAAGGAGAGATCCCTTAGCTAGTGTGTAGCAACCTTCTTTATCTCTTCTCACTAATTTTAATCTGAAGTCTATTTTATCTGATATTAGGATTGTAACTCCCACCTGTTCATAGGGGCCATTTGCTTGATAGATTTTATTCTAGCCTTTTATTTTCAGTATATTTTTGTTGGGGGGGGGTAAAATGTATCTCTTGAAGACAGCAAAAAGATGGATCTTATTTTTTGATCCAGCTGGTCAATCTGTCATTTAATTGGGGAGTTGAGTTCATTGATGTTGAGAGTTAGGACTGAGAGATGGATCTTATTTTTTGATCCAGCTGGTCAATCTGTCATTTAATGGGGGAGTTGAGTTCATTGATGTTGAGAGTTAGGACTGAGAGGTGATTGTCTGTTCCTGCCTTTTTATCCTTTTGGGGGTGGAGAGGGGGGACTATGCCTTGACTGTTCTTGCTGTGATTATGTAGTTTGTGGGCCGTTTCACAGCCAATATCCAGTTCTTGTTGGTTTTCTATGTGTAGAACATCTTTGAGGATTTTTTGTAAAGCTTGTTTGGTAGCCATATATTGTTTCACTTTTTCCTTGTTGTGGAGGGTTTTTATTTGTCCTTCTGCTATGAATGAGGGCTTAGCTGGGCAGAGTATTCTTGATTGGTAGTTATTTGTCTTTAGGGAATGACGTACCTCATTCCATGTTCTCTTTGCTTTCATGGTCTCTGCTGTGAAGTCTGAGATTATTCAGATTGGCTTACCTTTATAGGTGATTGTTCTCTTCTCTCTGGCTGCTTTAAGAAATAAGGATACAGGATGACCCATTGTAACAATGAGAGGTATAAGACAGTATGTTGAAAACAAACTTTACAACTTTGCAGGGGGGTGGGGAGGAATGAGATGGGGAGGTGGGGAGGAAAGGGATGATAGGGGAAAAATAAAGGAGGGTGTAACAATGCTTGAGAGGAAATGGACTCATTACCTTGCTCATGTAACTGTAACCCCTCTATACAGTATCTTTACAATAAAAATATATATTAAAAAAGATTTTTTTCCTTAGTTTCTATTGATCCTGTATGGACTATAATGTGGCAATGGGATATTCTATTCTGGTCTGGTCTATTTGGGGTTCTAAAACTTCTTGTATCTGGATGGGCCTGTCCTTTTGTATATTTGGAAGTTCTCTCCTAGGATTCTGGTGAATATACTTCCTAATCCATTGGCTTCTCTCTCCAGGCCCTCCTCAATACCTAAAAAATTTAAAAAGGATCAGATTCAGGAATTAAAACACAGCCAGGAGGGCTGGGATGTAGCTCAGTGACAAAGCGCTTGCCTAGCAAGTGCAACATCCTGGGTTCGATCCCCAGTACCAAAAAAGAAAAGACAAAAAAAATACAGTTAAAAAAAAAAACAGCCAGGAATTGAAAGTTAAAAATCACTGAGAACACCAAGCATTCTTACCATTACTCTCTCCTATTTTAGATGAAAAGTAAGTTATAAACTCCTTGAATAATATGGAGCCCTGAGAATAAATGGGCATGTCTGATGAATGGATTTTTAACCAAACTGAAGTTCCTAAATGTTATATCAATTGCCCTATTATTTCTGTCATAATAGGTTCAATTTAGGCCCATAGTTTCAGTAACTTTCAGTAACTTCTTCACGTTCATAGGAGAGCAAAACGAGGCATTTAACAAATGATTAGGGGTTGCCAAGTGGCCAGGTATCTAGATAAAGATTCAAGATGAAGTCCTCCAGATCAGAAAGTAGACATGCCCCAGGACAGGAATTGCCATGTGGAGTTTCTTTCTTTCTATCACCTATGTGTTAAAGAGGAGGTGCTCCTCTTTCCCTTGTGTATTCCTTCTTTATCTTGTTTTGCTAAATAAATCCTTGTGGATTTCTTCTTATTTTATGAGACCCTACAAAAAGCTGTTCACCATTTACTTCAGGGACTGTCAAGCATGTGAAAATTGGGAAACTGAGTCAAATTTTTACCGAGCCTTCATCCCTTTTCTCTCTTTCAGTGACAAAATGAATTTCTCTAAGGGTTCAATTGTCTAATATATTTCAATGCTCTTTTTTCTTTGTTAGGTTTTTTTAGCTATTTCATTTGTACCATTAAAAGAAAGTAAAAATTGACATTAAGTTAATATTATGCTGCACCATATAATAAAACACTAAATACATAAACCATGCATTGGTATAAATAAGTATATGTTATAGAGTCTTGTAAGAACATACTTATTTTACTCCACACCAGCAGAATCTAAAAGGAAAAATGACCCCCTCTAACTCCACATAACATCATGAACACCAGAATCATGAGGAAAGATTTCTTACTTTGTTTATCTGATGTTTGGATGTCAGTGAAGGCTACCTCTAGAGATACCATTGAATGGAACATTTGACATCATCTGGCCAAAAAAAAGTTTGATGCCATATTTTAATATATAATGATTGAGATATTACATTGCACTGTCAGCTTTTCATTTTTCTGGAGAATTACAGAATCATTCAAGAAGTCTTAAAAAATGAGTCTTTCAAATATGCTTTCAGTGCTGCCTTTTTATCTGTAAATATAGATAGTTTAAAACTAAAGAAGAGGGTAAGAAAGATAAAAATCAAGGAGAAAGATGGTACTGTAGAGTCAAAGAAGGTTTTATGATAGTTTTTATGGGAAAGTTTCAAATTTTAAATTTACAAATCTTGGCTATTAACATAATAAGTTTAATATTAAATTGTCAATAACAGAGTTCAATGTATGTATCTGCAGGGAATTCTAAAACAGTATCATAGTTTGGGTAGCTTAAACAAGAGAACTTTATTTTCTCACAGTAGAGGAGATATGTGGTCAAAATACTAGTAAATTCAGGGTATATAAAGTGAAATTTATTTTATAATTACGAAAAATATTATTGGAACAGCAATATAGCTAATACCAGATTACACCACACACACACACACACACACACACACACACACACATATACTCAAAATTTCATATATATATATATGTATATATATATATATACTATTAGGTATATAGCAAACTCTCAAAAAATAAAAAGAAACAAAACTATTTGAAGGAACTACAGAATAATCAAAGTCTGGCACAAATTAAAAAAGTTATTCAATTTTTTAAAAAAGGAAAAAGCAATCAATAAACTCCATATTTATATGTCTTTTCACTTGAGATTTTGGAACAACTAGAAATGAAGCAGAAAACCACAGTCTCATTGTCTTCAATATTAGAAAACAGAATTTTGCAATGCCAAAGTAATAGGGAATAACTACAGAGAGGAGAGAGCGCTAGAGTATAGATCCCTAAGATACAAAGTGCCTTCCAAGTTTATATGTTCGTGGAAGATTCCAAGAAGCACAGGGGAACATAGTAGTTTAAAGTTTTTTAAAGCCAGGCAAGGAATCTAGCTGTTAACTTCCGCAGATAAATTGGAATTTGGAAAAGTTTGAGTACAGTCCACTTGAGTGGGTTGAGTTGAATGCTTTGTGCTTCCCATTAAAATCCTGAGACAACTTTGATTGCAGATTAAGAAGAAAATTAAGAACCAATTCATAAGATTAAATTATATATTCTAAGATCAAGAGCAAAACTGAACCCTAAGATTGTGAGTGAATTTTAATACAACAAAGTATAAAATTCAGTCTTTTACAAGTTTGAAATGATCAGCCAGTAACTTCACTACCTAGTCACATATAAATTGACATTCTAAGAGAAATATTTAAAAATTCAGATATTAAATGAAAAATCATTAAAAATACCTTGACAGGGGCTGGGAAGGTGGCTCAGTGGCAGAGTGCTTGTCTTACATGCATGAGGCCTGGGGTTCGATTCCTCAGCACCACATAAGCAGAAAAATCTGGAAGTGGCCTTGTGGCTCAAGTGGTAGAGCACTAGCCTTGACTTGAAGAGCTGAGGGACAATGCCCAGGCCGAGTTCAGGCCCCATGACCAACCAAAAAAAACCAAACCAAAACAAAACCCTAGACATTAAAAGTATCTACAAACATTTAAAAAAGGAATCTCTAAATGAAAGCCAGGGGAAAGATGAGTAGAAAAA
Source organism: Dipodomys ordii (assembly GCF_000151885.1). Taxonomy (NCBI): domain Eukaryota; kingdom Metazoa; phylum Chordata; class Mammalia; order Rodentia; family Heteromyidae; genus Dipodomys; species Dipodomys ordii. The sequence continues at coordinate 12,113,514 of NW_012267264.1, forward strand.
GATGCTAAGTTGGCCTGGATGTTAAGTCTCACAAAGACTTTGTATAAAAAAAAATTATAAAGATGTTCACAATCAAAGATGATCAAAATGAGTGATCAGATGCACTCAATAGAGAAATAATGATATAAAAGAACTCAGTGGAAATTTTAGAACTGGAAAGTATAATGAGCATAAAGAAAAAGTGCTTCTTTCTCATTAATCATTAGGAAAGTATAAAATGAAAACCCAATGAAATTCTAATTCACATCCTTAGAATAGCTAGAATGGAAGTTGCAACACAAAATGTTGGCAAGGATATAGAGCAGTTAGAATTTTCATACATTGCCAAGAGATATGTAAAACAATACAGCAGAACCACTTTGGGGGAAAAAATGTGTACTTTCTTATAAAGTAAAAAACATACACCTAGGATCCAGAATTTCGGTTCTTAAGTATTCATAAACAACAAGTAAAAATATAAGCCCATAAAAATCTTAACAGAAAAGGTTCAAAGGTCTACCAGTATGTGAGTGGATCAACTAATTGTGATCTATGTCATAATACAATGGAATATTGTTTTTGAAAAAAAGGGAGAATGCAGTATTGTACAACATGAATGTAAAAGATGAGGCCAGACACAAAAAAGCAAATACTGAAAAATTCCTTTAACAAGAAACTGAAGAATAGACATGTTATTGTCATGATGATAAAATCAGAATAGGTGAGTATGGGATTAGAGAAAATGTATTGGTAGGGGCACAGTGAAATTTTCTGGGATGATAAAAATATTCAATATCTTACTACAATTGATTTTTATTTGGATCTATTCATCTTTTGAAACTCACCATCATATGTATATTTTATAGCAATAAAACAGTGTAAAATGTATCTGTAGATCACATTCACTTCTAAATTTCAAATTCCTTAACACCATTAGATTAATTATTCTCCATGAGAAGTCATAATAGTACATATTCTCCATGGAATGAGATCCTATAAACAGCAAATACTAACTATAGAAAGAAATGAGAATACAGAAAAAGGAACAAGAAAATTTCCAGTCTTACAAAATAAGAAGGACTTGAGAAAGTGAAACTACAGAAATATTTTCTGTTCCTTATTAACATTTCTTTTGTCATCGAGATTCAATTGTACTTTCTAGGTGGAAAAGTATTCAAATTGGTCCACTACTTTGGAAAGGATTCCATTGTAATGGATTCTAGCTAGAAGAGTAGGTCTTTTCACATAGAATTTTATATTGTAAATGAAAAATTGATATTGTATTTTTATATGCTTGTAATTAAAAAGCAAAATTGTAGTATACAGAAAGTAAATATATTTAGATAGAATAATGTCATTATTATAGGTGTATGATTAATAAGCAAACACAATGCAATAGGATTGTTTGTTAAAGCTGAGCTCAGCCCTGAAATCACCTAACATGATTTTGAAATAAATCAATAACTTGAAATAGTACAACAGTCTTGAGCCTCCTTAATTGAACAATAAGCTTTGAGATGTTAATCTTGACAAATTATAACAATGAGGAAAGGTTGTTTTTTTCAATTTTGTTTATTTTTATGTCTCCAGATCTTAGTGCCTAATAACTCATTTTTTCAAGCTAAAAATTATTTTAGTTTTAAATATAATGCATAATTCCTTTATATGATGTAGCATAGAGCAGGGCCAAGCATTTGTTTGCAGTATTTGGTGATTTGCACTTCTTTTACTTGAAAATTGTTAATTTTTTTATTCTAAATTTTTATTGTAGATCAGACATGGTGCCCAGAAAAGGGCACATAAACATCATCAGAAGTTGTTCTAATTTTAAAAGCTGACAGAAAATTAGATATTAGACTATTAACTAGATCTAAGAATTAGATAATTAAAAAGAAATTCTAGCAAACAAACTTGTATTCATTTACTCACTACTTAACATCTATTTATTAATACCTATTTATTCAATACCTATTTTTTATCCACTTACTATGTGGGAGGATATGCTGTGGAAAATAAGATAGAGAAGATATCTGTCATGAAGAGTTTACTATCAAACAAAAGAGAAAGATAATAAACAAGGACACAAATAATTACAATTTTCAATACATGCTATGAAGGAAATTATTATAATGTGATGCGGAATTTCAGTCAGGTGCCTGGCACATTTGTTTTTAAGTACTTCCTTAGGGAGGAAACATCTGTGTTGAGATATTATTGATTAAAAGAATCTAAAAATCATAGTGCTAAGAATATAAGCTTTCTACCAGATGAAATGACATGTTCAAAATATTTGAAGTGGAAAATAACTTAGCATGCTCCTGAGATCAGCTACTGGCTGGAGCATTAAGTGAAAAGTGGAAAAGTTGAAAGTAGAATAATAAATGAGAATGTACAAATTCGCAGCCATCATAGTAAGTTTGGATTTTAAGTGCAATACTCATGTATTTAATAGTTTTAAGCAAGAAAATGCATGATGCAATTTATATATTTAAAATATCATTTCTTCTTCTGTGTGAAGAATAAAAGAAAACAAGTAGAAATGTGTAAAGAAGTTCATGGCATTATAGCTGTTACACTAGAGCTGGGTGACAGTGAATAACTCTGAATGAACATGTTTGGAGAGAATTAATAGGACTTCTTGAGTAACTGAAAGTTGATAAAAGGGAGACTGAAATCAGCAATGACCCTCCAGTTTCTAGCTTACAATGTGGGAAGACTATGAAGATGTGGTAAACCAGATCATAGAAAAGGAACTCTCCCTCACTCCACCCCCAAAAATACCAAGGGGAAGAGAAAATCCTAGAATATGAGGAATCAAAGAATCTAAAAATCTCCCCTTATAAGAGAGTAATTCAAGAAGGAAGAAGTGATCAGAAATGCTCAAGAATGATAATGTGGGTAAAGGAACAACAACAACAAAATACCCACTAGAACAGAGGAGGAGGCAACAATGCTTGATAAGAAATGTACTCATTATCTTGCCCATGTAATTGTAATCCCTCTGTATGGCATTTTCACAATAAAAAATAAAAATAAAAAAGAAATACCCACTAGATTTTTCTAGCTGAAGCCTGTTAGTGATATTGATGGAGCAATTTTAATAAAGATTTTGGAATAAAAACACTGAAGGGGAAGTAAGACCATGAAAAGGGAAGAGTAAACAAGTCTTTCAAGTTGCATTTTGAAGGAAAGCAGAAAAATGAAATGAAATATGGAGGAAATCATTGGATTGTGATACTCACAAGACACTATGTTGGAAATGGACTTTACAACTTCAGGTGGGGGTAGAAGTTGGGGAGGTGGGGGAGGGAAAGGATAGTAGGAGAAAAACTGAAAGGTTAAAGTTTGAGGCAGTGACCACCACGTGTTGCTTGTTTCTGTCTAGCAAAGCAACACGTGGTGGTAATCAAAATGCCTGGTTGATTGTGTGCCTATATAAGACCTGCAAATCCTTAGCTAGGGGGCTCTCCTCCTGGGCTCCGCTGTGTCGGAGTGTAGGATGAGGCCCGAGCTGCAGGTTTAAATAAAACAGCTGTAGAGTCTGACTCTGGGTGGTCTTCTTGTGGGGGGTCATGTAACCTTGGCATTACAAAACAAAGGAAGGGGTAACAATGCTCAACAAGAAATGTACTCATTACCTTACTCGTGTACCTGTAACCCCATCTTTACAATAAAATAACAGAAAAAGAAAAAAGAAATCACTAAGAGTCCAAACAAAAAAATAAGAACCTGGATTAGGACAATAATAGTAATAGTGGAAAAAGGATTCACAGATGCTAGGCTCATTTCATAGATGGAATAAATTGTAAATGTAAGCAGTTAAAAAAGAGTTAGAAGGAAAGATTACTCCAAGATTGCTAACATGGACAGTGTGATAAACAGGATTGCTGGTAATTGGAAAGAATACAGTTCGAGGAGTTATAGTACACTAAATGTCACATCCAAAGTTCAAGAAAGCTGATAAATCAATATTTGAGAGGCATAGAGATAAAATCCAGAGTTTTAGGGTTATGTGACATTCAGGAAGATCATGCAGAGATTGCAGTTGGTTGAGAATTGACTGATAAAAGAAGTAGAAGCAGGGTATGTGATCTGCTATTTCAAAAATTAGGTATAAACTGGACTGCATGCTAATATAAGCAGATTTATTCTATTAAAATATATCTCTATTGGTTGGAATAAAAATAAATCATCAAGAAAGCCACATTTGAGCCATAGACTCCTGACTTCCAAATTTCTGGCGATCACCTTACATTTAGGCAAATTAATTCCATGGCCTTTTGTAGAAGTAGATACAATAGTATTATATCTCATCTTTATTTTCACTGGTTTTCATAGTATTGTCTTTAATGATTTTTCCCACCATCATTCCTTTTTACTCCATCTCAGCTCTCAGACACATGACCTTTTTGCCAATCTCATTACAGCTTGTGCTCATTTTCTCAAGTTTCCTATCAATTGGGGTAATTGCTTCCTACACAAGACTCAGTCTCCTATTAACTGGCTCATTACCTTGAGTTAAAAGTTCAGAAACTTCTTCAAACTGAAATCACTGCAGTGTTCTGAAAAGAAACTACTTTTGAAGATGCTGACACATCCATAAGCCAAAATATTTTTTGGATCAGATATATTGGTGTACATATCTAACTTATTTCTTATCAAGCTCCTATAGATACTAGCTTTATTACCCTGTTCTAATAACTCATTTATGACTATTTAACTCTTAATAATGACTGTCAAACACAAACAGCAGTAGATGATAAAATCAGTGTGTTGGTCACAGCTCTGTTTGTGTTGATAGAGCTAATGTGCTTCAGAAAAAAAATACTATTAAAGTTTCTATACTTCTCTCTTCAGTTAAAGACAATTAGGTTAATAAATACTTGTACTCATTATTTCCATGCTAACTAGTTTTATCTTTGCATTTTGTAGGTTTACCTCATTGATTGTACAAAGCATTCCAGATGCACATCACTTTATAGGTAAGAATAAAATTTAAACAAAAGTAAATAAAATGTCCCAATCATTGGAACCTTTGCCTTCACTATCAAATATTTATATCACAAACATTTATGGTGAATACCTGGCATAGACATTTCTTCAAGGTTCACATATGGACTTATGAATCCAGAAATGCTATCCAACGTAAATAATAATGCAATATATTTTCACTGAGACATGAGAAGTATGGGTTGATTTTAATAAAAGAAAGAGCTATCACACCAATATGGAACAATCTGAAAAAGTTTTCATGGAGGAAATTTCTTATATACTTGTCCATGTGCTCTTTGAACTGACTCTGCCAAGAAAGATGAGATAGAGATAAGCAAAGAACAAACAACAAAACAAAACAAAACAAAAACACAAGGAAGGCATTATGGGTGAAGGAAACACTGAGCCAAAGATGTAGAATTGTGTTCAAGATAGATAGATTAAACCAGTTGGCCTGAAAATAGCCTGTATGTGTTCTCTTTTGTACTGTGAGGAAGTTACCCTTCAAGTAAGAAGCCTAAACACCAAGAGTGTACTATGCTATGAGAAACCTTACCTACTCATGTGGAGAACTGACATCACTGGCTCTGACAGCCCTTGAAACAGCAACAAAATGTCAACAGGCCGAGAGAGGCCATTATACAAGTGTATCCGCTAAGCATATAGTTGAGCCAACCAGTTGATATTGCTGTTCATCTCTACCAGAGTTTCAGGATTCTCATAACACAAATGATAAACATTATTTTACATGGTTATATTTTTGGGTGAACCAATGACACTTATCTTGATGGGGGTTAAAATGGTGAAAGAAACAGAATTTGTCTATGTGGGCTTCTTGTTTTACATTCTCAGCTTTTAGTCTTCTTTCCCACTAACTGTGGTTATCCTTATAATAAATGGTTAACTTAATTTTAAGCTCAAAGTGGACTTCTTACTGTTATTTGTCTTTTAATAAGGAAGGATAATCTTCAAGTGCTGAAAAGGTAAGAGATAGGGTGGGCATATATGACAAAAGAGGAAGAAACAAATATGTAAAATCAACACATAACAATCCTAAAAACTTCAGTTAAACTATTCTGCTCCAGATTAGCAAGATAATAACTTTCTTTTGTTTAACTTGTCTACTTATAATGTCAATGTCACTGACTGTGGGGTGTGAGTGAGTGGAATCAGTGGGAGGGGGAGAGATGAAGAAGGATACTGAAGAGTGAAAGATTGAAGCACGTTACATACGTATATATAACATATAATACCATATATAGTATTATATAATATATAATATTGTATATTTTTAAAATAATATAATATTTTTAAATAGGTATGGTAAGTCATCATCATCTAACAGAAACACTTAGCAGAAAACAAGACTTTTTTTTGGCTGGTCATGGGACTTGAACTCTGGGCCTGGGTACTGTCCCTCAGCTCTTTGGCTCAAGGCTAGCACTCTACAACTTGGTGGTTAATGGGAGATAAGAGTCTCATGGGCTTTCCTGCCCTGGCTGACTTAGAACAGTAATCCTCAGATCTCAGCCTCCGGAGTAGCTAGGATTACAGGCTTCAGCTACCAGCACATTTGTTGTTCCAGTGACAATTACTTTTAGGTCACATGATTTTCTTCTCTGATGTCTATTCACTAAACATCTCTGTGAACAACAACAACAACAAAAAGTAAAAGTCACTGATGCTAGTTCAAGTAGAAAAGGCATTTATTACAGAATGTTAGGTGGGCTTCAAACTTGAGAGACAGAGTTAGAGATGACCCAGCTCCAATGAACACCTAAGTCAGACTTAAGCAAGTTCTAGGAAGAAAGGTTCAATGCATGTGTACTTAGATTACAAGTACATGGTACATTTTTCAACATGGAAAAATGTTGAAAAATGGAAGAGAGAACTTTATTTCCACAATCCTAAAAGACCCATACCCTCAGAACTCTCCCAAGCAATCAAAAAGATTTGCAGTTCTGGCTTCACTATTTTTGCTCTACCCCCCAACAGGTGCTTCATTCAAAAAATACAATTAGCATATGCTTGCATTCATAATGTGGCAAATTCTTCAAAACCAAAAATTATTTCTAAAGGAGTTGAGTAGTCTCAGCACAAGAAGGCACATATCCCAAAACTTTCTCAATGTTAAAGTGAATAACAGAATCACTGTGGCTTAACAGTTGAAAGGGAGCTTCTCAATTGCCAGTGTTTTCTAAACGTTGGCCCAGTACTTGCTAGACAGCTATAAAATTAACGTAGTGTGTTCTATAGTTTCAATCCTAAAAACAAAATTTTAAAATGCTGAGTGATTTTCATCTTCTTTCTCTCTTCCTATATTTTCTAAATTTCCCTGTGAACATCTTTACTGTTTTTAGTATTAAAAAAGTTACGAAGTTACGAAAAACTAAGAGTGAAAATCTCAATGCAAATAACACTTTATGCTTTTTACCAAATATTTTCACCTTCATTTGCATCTGATAACATCTAAAATATTAAAAGAGCCAAAGGAGATATATCATTGTTATTTCCAAATGAATCTCCCCCAAATAAGACCACCATCCTCGGACTTTACTAGCACTGCCCTGTAATTTCTCTTCGTAATTATAATTAGTCCTTTTGAAGTTTATACATCCCTGTCTCCTCGTTTGATCTGCCTCTTCACAATGCTCATAGGGATGCCATCTTTCACCCCATATTCCTCTTGTGATCTGGCAGCAAGGAACTGCCTTGTTTGGGGGGGCATCTTTTTTATTCAGAAGTTAGTGTAGAAAACAGTTACATCATATAAGCACCATTAACATATATAATATGACGTTTTCATTGCAACAATTTCCATACAATATGATGGAACCAACAACTGTAAAGTGGAGGTAGTCCACAATGTGACAAATTCATCCCATAATTTCTACCTGTTGAATATGTGAAAATCCTGGGCCCTCAATACCACTTTAGAAGCTAATAGTCTCTCTCTGAAGAACGGTGTTCTGAATTTCTGAAACACAAGTAGGCGACATAACTTCCCAAGCCCAAGCAGAGACAGAGAGTAGAGAGAGGGGAAGGAGGGGTGAGGGTGGAAGAGGAAAGAGAAAGGAGGGGGGAAGGGGGAAAAGAGGGGAGAGAGAGGGGAGGAGATAGAGGGGAGGGGAGAGAGAGAAGAGAAGGGCGGGGAGGAAGAACAGGTTGGAAGGGGGTGGGGGTGGGAGACAGAGAGAAAAGGGGGGGAGGGGAGGGGAGGGGAGAGAGGAGAGAGGGGGCGGGGAGGAAGGGAGTGCAGGTTGCCAAACCTGTCTGCTACACAGATTCTAAATTAAAGTGAGGGCAGTCAGCTGTGTGGACTTTAAAAGCTCTTAAGTTCTGAGGCAAGGAAGCCTTTCTTTAACCATTGCAAGAGCTATTAAGGACAGCTGTGTGTGTTTACTAACTGTCCTCCATCTTCCATTGCTTTTCTTGAAACACCCTTACCTCTTTCCCTATTTTCTGTATTCTTCACCAGTAGCAAGCAGTCCTGCAGGCATTAGCCGTTGCTGGCCTGTGAACTAAATCAGGATTTCATAGCCTGACCTCTCCTGGCACCAAAGAAAAGCATGTAAGCCTCGGTCTCTGGAAGTCTTCAAATCTCTGTGAAGTCATCTTTAAAGGGCATCTAGCCATGGGAAACCTCCATGGGAGTGATAAAGTGCAGCAGAGGTCTCATAGAAGGCCTTGATCCCGCTGCACCAGGTGATAAACCACAGTGGGAGGAAAAGGCTGGGCGACGGAATGAAACAACCTAGCAAACTGCGAGCTGCAAGAAGCTCCCCGCATCCCCACAGGCCGCACCACGGCGCCTGCGCAGAGAATCCGGGGAGGGGTGTGCAGAGACTCGGAGGCCCGAGCTCCCGTCTCCTCTTGGAACCCCGCCCCCTCCAGCTGCTCGCCCTCCCAAACAACCTGGTGCCCAGCCACTGCTCTCCTTCTATTGGCTTTCAGCCTTTTCCGTTTCCGCCCAGCCCTCCAGCATCCACCAATCAAACTTGCGTATTTATAGTAGGGTCCGCCTTCGAGGCCGTCGCTCTGGCTCCGCTGCCTGGCTCGGGCTGCTGCCTCCGCTGCTGCCTCCTCCATCCCCACCTCCTCCGTCAGGGGAGCGTCTGCGGGGGCCTGAGGGGCGGCGGCGGCGGCGGCAGCGGCAGCGGCGGAGATATGGAGCCCGAAGCCGTCGGCCGAGGCGCTGCTCGAGGACAGGGGGCCGGGCCTCCGAGCGCTCCGCAGCCCCGGGAGCAGGAGCGGAAGCTGGAGCAGGAGAAGCTCTCCGGAGTGGTGAAGAGCGTCCACCGACGGCTCCGTAAGAAGTATCGAGAAGGTAAACAGCGCAGCGGGCCCGGGGGGCGGGGAGGCCTGGTCAACCCCGGCCCCCTGTCACCTCTCCCCCCCCCTCCCCGACAGGCCACCATTGGAACCTCAGGGAGCTGCACGTCGGCCCCGGCCTGTGCGGCTCTGCGAGGCCGGGTCCGAGCCCTCGGTCGGCGTCGACAGCGAGCTCCCCCGCCCCCTTTTCTTCTCGGGCCCACGGAGGGGGGGCGGGGCGGGGAAGCGGGGCCTGTGCGGGGCCTAGGTCCCAAGTAGCTGCAGGATGCTGAGTGTTGTCAGCACACACAGGCGCGCGCGCACACGCACACACACACACGAAAGGGGGGGGGTCGCTCGAGAAGGTAAAACGCGAAAACAGGTAAAATGCATGTTTGGGGCGAAGCTGCTGCTCGCCCCCTCTGCTTGCCGGGTCAGTGGCTGCCTTCCCCCCACGGCAGCTCAGACCCTCCTCCTAGTCCATCATTCGACAGGCCGTGCCGAAGCTTTCTTCCCTCTGGCTTCCAAGGCTGCGAAGTCAGCAGGCCCTTTAGTAGCCTATGGTCCTTCAACTTGGTTGAAAAGGGAAGGGAGGTGTGGGGGGTACAGCCAGACCCACACCCCAGAGCCCAGATCCTTCACATGATTGATCTTAGCATTTATATAGGAACCAGGACCAATCACTAAAATACTATCTGTTTAGTTTTGAATAGACTTTAGCCACCAGACCTCCTAAAGATCCAGATAGATGCCAGTGAAAACAACTTTTGATTGTGCCTGGAGTGTTGATTATTGAAGCCTATGGATATCCTACGTCATATTAAGTATAAGCCTTTTTGGAGATTTCGATGCTGGAAATTCTCAGTATTTTCATATGCTCAGGAGAATTTTCTTCTAAAAAATTATTGTAAGTTAACTTTCAGTCGGCTCTCATTTAAGCTTAATTGCACGTAGGAAAATGTCAGCAGCCTTCTAGTGTTATCTTATGTTTAGTTAATAATTTGTGGTAAACAAAATTGTGACGGTGAAGGAACAAAGACTTGTGGTATCATGTTACTTATGCACTTCAGTTACTCTGGAAAGTTCAAACTAAGTGTCTTTGTTTCTTTGAACTTAGTCAATGCATTTCATTTTTAAAACTATTCCAAGTATTGTTTCCTAGACAACTCAAGCTTAGCTTTTAATGGAGGCTTCTTAATCATCTCCCAAATATGGCTGATAGTTATTGTTTAATAGTTTCCAATAGGAGAGACTTGTCAAGCATAGTTAACATAATTGAAAATTGTTTTTTTAAAGAATGCTTTAAACCTCAACCATAATTCAATAAAATGAGTAGTTACCATAGTAACAGTTGCATCATTCTTGATAGTCAAAGAATGCACTTACATAATCGCATTCACTATATGTTTTTAAGTTTGGAGAAACGAAGAAATAAATGGACACTCTTCCTGGCAGTTTATTATGCTATTTTGTACAGATTTAACTAAGTGCATCTTTTTAAAGGAAGAAATGACTAATATATAATTCAGTTTCCATTTTTACCCTTTTATAATAATTTCATTGTTATTCATTATTCATTTATTCATAAGTGAATAGGTACTACTTAAATTAGCACACTACTAATGTGTCATCTTCTAGTCAAGTGCTGTTTATGCTTGCTTAGCCCCATATGTTTAAGCATGTATTTAAGCAGGAATATTAGCCACTGAACACTTACTTGTAAGAATTGATAGTTGGAAATTACCAGAGCTAGAACAGATACATTGAATTTAAAAATGAATGATGTAGTGTATTTCTGGATAGGTTAAGTTCTGGCAATTTAAACATTTGAATGAGACTATTCTCCATTTTAATGCCCCTGAATTCCACTGATGATCTAGACTTCTCTAGGCTTTGGTGGGGTGGTAGAGAAGGCCCTACTAGTGAACTAGCAAAATAAACTATCTTGATGAGCATGCTTTCTACCTTTATTTTTGGCATAGGCCTAAATTTAGTTGTAAAACAGCTTTCTATGAAACACTCTGATTGTGCACATAATCCCAAAGAACTAATTTTTAATGTTTTAAGGACTTGGTATTTGGATACTGATGGCTCCAAGCCCGTAGATGCACTTTATAACTTTTTCTAAGTCAGCTGTTTCCATAGTTTAAATGGTGCTGATGTTCTAGATCAACCTTCACAGAGCTATTTAATCAATTATATATCTGGCCTGTACTATGTGTAACTGTGCAAACTATATTTCTTTTATATCTTTTTTTTTTTTGACTGAAAATGCTAGCTTAGAATTTTGGAACGTATGACTGAAAGGATCCCTAGTTTTTACCAATGATTCCCAACATGGCTGTTCAGCATGTTCCTGTATATACCTTTTGGAAAATTCCCACATTCTACTTCAGATTTACAATTTCCAGAATTCTTATCAATAGGATCTTGAAATTGGTTAGCAAGATTTATCTAAACTAATTATTTTCCTTTAAGGGCCTAAAAAAAATGAAAATCCAAATACTGGTGATTCTCAGTGTTTCAGTGCAAGGAAAAATGGAAAGCAGAAAGTAGCCCTAGAATTTGGGTTAGGGAAAAGGACACCTACCTGTAATTTGGGAGAAGAGATAGTAAAAAAAATATACATTGCGGAAGAAAGAGAAAGCATACAGTTATAACTGCTCATGCAGTTACAAGAATTTTTCCACATTGTCCCAGTATGTTTATCCTACCTAGTCTTTGTATAGATAGTGATAGTAGGCTTGCACTTGAACAGCAAATAGTTTAAGGCCAGATGAGGTATAAATGTTCACCATGAAGCTCTATCTTGACCAACATCTGGGTCCAGTGGTGGATGACTGTCAACTCTAGCAACACACGGAAGCACAAATATGAAGAAGAAAGCTCATGCTATCCCTGGGCATAAAGCTAGACCCTACCTCTAAAAATAACCATGTCAGCTGGTGATAGGGGCTCATGCCTGTAATCCTAGCTACTCAGGAGGCTGAGATCTGAGGGGTGTGGTTCAAAGCCAGATGGGACAGGAAAGTCTGGAAGTGGAACTATGCTCAAGAAAAAGTTCAGGGATAGCACCCAGACCCTGACTTCAACCCCTAGACTGGCACAAAAGCAACAACAAAAAATAACCACAATAAAAAATGAGTACTAGGTCTTGAGTTCAGTACTCAGTCTTGGAGGAAAAGAAAATCACTGTCGGTAACAATTAAAATACTCTATAAGCAGTAGTTAAATAGAAAAGATTACTGATATGGAAACAGAAATGGAGAATGCAGGATAACTTGGCTCTGTAGACTAAGTCCAGAAAAAAACTGATGAAACAAGGATAACAGTTGTAAAAACACAATCTACTTTAGATGATAACTGCTTATTGATTATGCAGATTCTTCTACATAGTTTTGAGACAAAAGCAATATTAAATTCTAAAGCAATATTAAAGGTAGGCTGAAAAAAAACAGTTGGAGTTGAATATTCTTACCAAAGATCTGAAGCAAAGGAATTGTGGGGAGAAGTGGAAACCTTTAAATTAAGAATAATATTAACCTAAATCCAAAATTATAAAATGAGTAAAACATGGGCATTTTTCCTGAAACAGTTTTGAACATTTTTAAATTAGGATCACAGACTTTTTATCTGAACTTTTTTTTAACTTCACTAAGGGCCCTTCATTACTGTTGTTTTAATATTGTTCAATTCCTTGACCCCCAAGAAACTAAACAGATTCTCCTTGTCTTACTCTTCAAGTGAGATTTTGTTTTTTTCCCAATCACACATATTCTGATCCAGAATCTGAAAGACTTTTTGATAGAATCTTTGCTAGATCAGCAGAGAAAGTAAGGTAATGACTTTCCACAGAAAGTCCCTTTAACTTTCTTTGCCTTAGGAAACTGAACTTTAATTCCAGCAGGGGAAAATAAAAACAAAAAACATCTTAATAATTAATAACACTAAAAGATAAAGGAGCATTGATGCAGTCAATTCATAAAAGAACACATGGATGTGTAAAGTATGTTACCTGTTTAGTTTTATTACTGTTGGTCCTTTCGGTGTCATTTTAGGGTCTTTTTATATTTCAGATATACTAAAAATCAAAACTATTGCTATAGTTTCCTTGATTATCTTAGGGAAAGATGAAACGTGATTCTTAGCCTTGATTCTTAGGAACAGTAGAATACAGGCATTTAAAAGCCCCGTAGAGTATACCCTGGACAAAGTAGTTAAGAAAAACACTAAAATAAATTTCTATAAGCTGCATTAGGAAGGAATCCAGAAGAAAAGTTTGGTTAGGCGATAGCTATACTAATCTGATTTAGAGTTGATAATGACATAAATAGCAGCAATGATCATGAAAACAGAAAAATAACAAACATATTGAAGGTGAGAATAAACAGTTTCAGTGAAAGTAAAGGAGAAGAGACAAAAAGAATGTAAAGATTTCTTGACCTGAAAAATGTGAATCATAGCATTCAGTTTGGAAATGGTTTTTGAATACTGTATGTGTGAGGAGAACAGATAGGCTTGTTACCTGATGGATGCAGACAGTGATTTAGTTTGGATTATATTCTTTGAAGATTTAGAATTCGAAGCCCTATACAAGGGGTTCAGACTTTGAGGTCAGGTGAGCTACCAAGTGGAGTAATGTGTAACTGAGGAGAGATCCTTCAAAGACACTGGTAATTAGGGGTTAAAAGGAAGAGGTAAGAGTTTTCGCAGAACACAAGGGGATACTTGCAGAGATTCAAGTTTCTTTTGTCCTGGATGTTAACATAATAGTAGAATTGTACCCTGTTAAAGCTTCATTTATTATAAATGTGCTCAAAAGGACAACCAAAAGTACTCAAGGAAATTCAAAATTACTACTATTATTACATAAGTAGTTTTGTGTTGATTCTGAAAGATTCCCACTTTTTGTCTTAAGTGCAGTGTTTTTATGGATATTATGTGTATATCATGTTTATAGCCTTCAGTGTTTTTTTTTTGTGCTTTACTGTGGCACAATCCCATGGTGATTCTTAAAATGTCAATACCTGGATGCCCATAAAGCAGCCCCATGAATCGAGATTAGAACCTAGGAATCTGCAAATTTAATTCCCTCTTGTATGAATCTCAGACAGGTGATAACAGAACTAACTAGTATTTGAAAAAGTGCCAAACTAAGGTTTTTTTTGGTCTTTTTGTTTTTTAGCAAATAAGCCTCTTTGATGCTAAAGAATGTGCTTGTCTTGAAAGTTCTGACTGTATTTCTTATTCATTGCTTACTTGTATGTGCTTTTGAAATACATAACTTACATAACGAAAGATAATAAAGATAAAAGTATATAAAATTAAATAATTTTCTAATACTATACAGAAATAAAGCATACATACATAGCATACTTTTTTTGTACATTGAAATGACTGAGTTAGTGATTTTTCAATACTAAGTATTCCTGTATACTACTGTGTAGAGTTTTCTGTTTGGTTTTTGTCCTCTCACTAGGGCTTGAACTCATGGCATTGTGCTCCCACTCAACTTTTTTGCTCATAGCTGATGTTTTATCACTTAAACCACATCTCCAGTCCAGCTCTTTTACTGGTTAATTGGAGATAGAGCCTCTCAGATTTTTCAAACCCAGATCATCAGATTTCAGCCTCCTGACTATATAGGATTAGAGAGGTGAGCCATCAGACCCCACCTGAGTTACTTGTTTTTAAAGAACACTGTGCATGTAAATAGTTATTTTTTAAAGTTTCTGTTTTTTTCTGGCTGTAGTGGGATTGGAACTCATGGTTTAATGCTTGCTAGGCTTACATGCTCGGCTTGTATGCTGGCAATCAAGTCACACCTCCAGCCTGACTTTCTGCTTGTTATTCTGGAGATAGAGAAGTTAATATAAATATGTTCAGATAGTTGTGGTTTATTAATTTTTATATTCTTTTTTTTTTTTTGGTCCGGTCGTGGGCCCTGAACTCTGGGCCTGGACGCTATCCCTCAGCTCTTCAGCTCAAGGCTAGCGCTCTACCACTTGAGCCACAGCACTACTTCCAGCTTTTTTCTTTTTGCTTATGTGGTGCTGAGGAATCGAACCCAGGGCCTCAGGCATGCAAGGCAAGCGTTCTACCACTGAGCTACCTTCCCAGCCCCCTAATTTTTATATTCTTTTTAAAGTTAGTTTTTTTATACAAATAGTTTCAACTGAATTTATGTTCATATCTTCTTAAATTTTGTTTTATCATATACTTTTAGTAGTGATACAAGTTAATCTCAACATTACTTAGTTTTTATATGTGAATAACAAAGTATAAATATTGTAAAGTAATTGTCTTTAAGATTTGTTAATTTCATGATGAATCTGCTTGTATTTATTTTACTGAGTACAGTGAAATCATTTCTTTTTTTAGTCTGCTGTTTTTCTCTTTTGTTACCCATTGGCTCCTACATATAAGGTAATAGTTTGGAGAATTTGCCTATGTTTACATATATATTTTACACCCTAAATTTACAGATTAAAATTTCCTAGCCAACATTAACCTCCTAAATTTTGGAGGTTAAATTTTATACTGGTAACAAAATCCAACATCTGAGAACCACTGATCTAAACTGTACTGGTTATACTCCCTTGAATTTAGTGACACTGATGCTCATTTCAGGGGTTGTTTAGAATGCATGTCTAGTCACCATACATTTAAAAAGGGTTGGCTCCATATTCCCAATTTTCACTTACAACAGAAATTTGTCTGTTTATAAAAATTAAGTTAGAAAGTTCAGTATGAATACTACACAGGCAATTCTGTGTGGTCATATACAAATTTATAAAATTAATTTTCACAAAATAGTAACACATTGACATATCAGTCCTGACTTTTCTGAAATTATTTCTTCTCACAGGATATTTTTAAAGGCTTTCGTGTTTTGGATTAATTCTTTTTCATCATAAATATGTTTATAATTAAAGACTGCTCCATGAAGCTATACCATGAGCCAAATTGTGTTTGTAGATACTGTGTATTCTATGCATCATTTTGTTTTTTAATTAAATTTGTACTTTGCCTTAAGTCTCAGTAGAATTTCACTAGACATTAGAGTTTATAGTCTTGCCTTAGACTAGTTGGCTTTGAGCCATGAATGTATAGTAAAATCATCTGGGAAGCATTAGAATAAATGACCAGCTCCCACTCCAGATCAATTAAAGGAAATCTCTGGGTGATTCCAGTGTGCATCCAGACTTGGCAACTGGAGGTGAGAACCATTGCCAGAAAACTAACAAATAATGCAGTTACAAAGATTAAATAACTGCATTTGACTGACAAAAGTCTACTTATTTGTGGTTAGTATACTTACTGTACTTTGTTCTGCTACAAACCTTTGTTGATATCCCTGAATGTTCATAAAGTTAAAACTCATGAAAAGATGCAAGGAATTAGGAGCATAACTTTGAACACTGTTTCTGTTTTAATGTCTTGGAATAACTGTTTGAATGTCTTGAACTTGTTTCCACTTACTCATGAGTTTCTATACTTACGTTAGAGAAAATGACCTTTGAAAGTTCTTTGAACTTGACTTTGGTAATCTGGTCACCTAGAGATAAAGCATTTTATAGCTAATATTTGATAGTAGTCCTAAGTAAAGATCAAATAATTGTTCTAAACTTAAAGTTTAAGACTTAAGATAACCAGATACAATTTTTTTTATTTTATAACATTTACCATGCTCATTTTTTTTAATGTTTGGCTACAGAGGGAAACGAAAACTTGATCACTTGAACCACATCTTTTACTTTTTATTTTGATTTTATTTCCTTATTTTTTCAGATAGGGTGTTAATCTAATATCCCTCAGACCAGTCTCACCAAAGCATAATCCTAGCCATACACTAGTGGCTCATGCTTGTAATGCTAGCTGCTCAAGAGGATCGCAGTTTGAAGCCAGCCTGGGCAGGAAAATCCATGAAACTCTTATTTCCTAGTAACCAGGGGCGCACGCATGCACACACACACACACACACAAGCTGGAAGTGGAGACGTGACTCAAGTGGTAAAGTGGTTGCCTTGATCAAAAAAGCTGAGAAACAGTCCAAGACCTGAGTTCAAGCCCCAGGAATAGTGTGTGTTTAAAAAATAAATGGCCCAATCCTGTCTCCAATTCCAAGTAGCTGGTATTACAGGTTGATATTATAGCAAGTTTTACCATCATGCCTGGCTTTGCGTATTATCATTTAATTCATAGAAATAGACCACATCTATTTAATTAAATATATATATGTATACATATATATCTCCATGGGTTTGTTTAATAGTTATATACCTTTGAAATCATCACAATCAAGGTACAATATATTTCTGCTACTCTCAAAATTTCTTTATGCTTCTTTGCAGTCTATCTCTACTATGTGCCCACTTATTTCTTGTCATTATGAATTCATGTCACATTTTTAGAGCCTTATTTATATACTGTTTATTTTGTTTTGAATTTCACTGTTTAACAACTTAGTAGTGCACCATTACTCTTTGGTATCATGATTCACAGGCTAAACTGCCAGGACATGCTATATTTTTTTAGGCAAGTTAACAAATGAAAACTAGTATGCATTTAAGGTTGATAGTATTGTATTTTGATACAAGTTTACCTTGTGTAATAATTACCACAATCAAACTGATTAACGTCTATCACTTGACCATAGTTACTGTGTGTGTGCGCGTGCGTGTGCACACACGTGTGTGTGTGAGTGTGCGCACACATACAAGAGAGAGACAGAGAACGTTAAGATCTCCATTCCCTTAGCAGTATATAATGGCTACATAGTTTACAGACTCAGCACAGCATAAGATATTTCTTGTTTGTGGGCTTGAATTCAGGGCCTGTAGTTGTTAGGGAGACACTATATACCTTGAGTCATGCTTCCAGCCCTGGAGTTTTGTTTTCTCTATATTTAGCACTTGTTATCATTTGTCTTTTTGGTAATAGCCATCTCATTGTGGTTTTAATTTGCATTTCCTGATGATCAGTGATTTGATCTTTTCAAGTGCTTTTGACCTTCTGTCTGTCTTCTTTAGGAAAATGTCTATTATAGTTTCTTGCTTATTGTGAAGTTAAGTATTGGCTTTTTTGTTATTGAGTTGAATGGGTCTTTTATATTTTTTGAATGTTAACACCTTACCAAGTACTCATATACTCACCTCAAACTGGCCTCAGATTTATGTATGCGTAATAAGCTGCTTTTCTTTGCTTTTGTATTATACTCCCTAAGGCTAAGAATTATAATAGGGTTACTAAGAAAATTATATTCTTCCAAATGTATTTCTAAATATTAGAGGATATTGGAATGTAAAAATTATGTAGTGTAACTTAAAATTGTGTATTGTGTATTGTGATATTTCCAACATTTTTTCAGGATTATTTTGTGTCTTTTGTATTTCCATAGGAAATTTAGGTTTTCTTTTTATACATATTCTGTGAGGAAATGTGGACATTTAAAAACTACATTGGGCTGATCCATGAACATGGGATTTGTTCCTTATAGTGTTTCTGTGACTTCTTGCTTTATAGTTTTCATTATAGAGGTTTTTAACGTCTTTGATTATTTATGATATCATAGTCT
This sequence comes from Dipodomys ordii, assembly GCF_000151885.1. Taxonomy (NCBI): domain Eukaryota; kingdom Metazoa; phylum Chordata; class Mammalia; order Rodentia; family Heteromyidae; genus Dipodomys; species Dipodomys ordii. The sequence goes on from NW_012267264.1 coordinate 12,132,373, forward strand.
TATAATTTTTAATATAACCTGTCAGATAGTCCTTTATTATGTTGAAATATTATCCTGTCCATTTGTTTCCTGACTTCTTTTTTTTGTCGGGGGGGAGGTCTGGTCGTGGGCCTGAACTCTGGGCCTGGGTGCTGTCCCTCAGCCCTTCAGCTCAAGGCTAGTGCTCTACCACTTGAGCCACAGCACCACTTCCGGCTTTTTTCCTTTTTGCTTATGTGGTGCTGAGGAATCGAACCTAGGGCCTCATGCATGCAAGGCAAGCGCTCTACCACTGAGCCACCTTCCCAGCCCCGTTTCCTGACTTCTTTATCAGTAAGTTTATTGTTGGTGCTTAAAAAAGCTATTTACTTTTACATGTTGACTTTGTATCCTAATATATTGCTGCTATTGATCAGAGTCTTCTGGTGGAATATTTGTCTGTCAATAATTTTGAGGCAGAATCTCTCTATGTATCCCAGACTGGCATTGAATTTATGATCCTCTTGCCTCTACCGATTGAAGATTAGGATTATGGAAGTGTATTGATGCTAAGCTATTTTTTCAGGTCTTTGAAATATGTAATCATAACATCAGCAAACACATAATTTGACTTCTATCTTTCCTACTTGTATTCCCTTTACTTCTTCCTCTTACCTTATTCTCTTAAGTTTCTAATAAGACTGGTGATAATGGACAACCTTGTCTCATTTCTGGTTTAGGTTTTTTTTTTTTTTCTTCATGTTTTCTATAGCAGCACTTAGGTTTGAATGCAGAACTTCGTACTTGCTAGGCAGGTACTTCAACACTTGAATCATGGCACCAGCATATTTCCTTATTTTAGAGAAAATGCTCTGTTTTTTCACCATACAATTCACTGTTTGTTGGCTGTAGATCTATCATATGTAACCTTTATTACATATGGTATTCATTCCCAGAATGAATCCATTCCAGTATCAAATATGGCCTTCTTAATGTGTTGAATTTGATTTGTAACTAGTTTTTACCTCTGTTTTCATAAGAAACTTGGTGTGTGTGTGTGTGTGTGTGTGTGTGTGTGTGTGTGTGTGTGTGTGTGTGTGTGTGTGTGTGTGTGTGTGTGTGTGTGTGTGTCCGTCCTTTTTTTTAAAGCCTGACAGAATTCAGCAGTAAATCTTCCAGTACTAGGTTTTTCTTTGTTGAGAGATTTTTAAATTATTATTTTAATCTCATTGCTCATTAATGTTCTGATTAAGTTTTCACCTTCTTGCTTCAATTTTGTTTGGTTATATATATCTAGAAAATTGTTTCTTCTAGTTTTTCCAATGCACTTGAGCATAAGTTTTTAAAATGTTGCCTAATGATCCTGTGTATTTCAGTGATGTCTGTTGTGACATCTGCTTTCACCTCTCACTTCATTAATTTACATCTTTTTTCTGTTTTCTTAGGCTTTGATTAAATAAGACTTTGTCAGTGGTATTTATCCTTTCAAAGAACCAAGTGTTGTTTCACTGACCCTTTATATTTTCTTAGTTTTCATTTCATTAATTTCACCTTTGTTCTTTATCATTTCCTTCTACTACCTTTTTGATTGGCTTGTTCTCATTTTTCTAAAACTTGGAGATATTTCTGATTTTTTTTTTTAATGCAGGCATTTGTGAATATAAACATCCCTCTTAGAACCACTTCCATTGTATCCAACAGGGCTTGTTATTTTGTGTTTTAATTTGATACTAGGAATTTTGAAACTTCTCCAGCCTGTTCAATAACCCACAGATCATTAAAAAGTATATTGTTTAATCTCTAGGAGTGATATTTTGTGTGGTTTTTCTTGCTGTTGATTTCTAATTTTATTTCATTATGATCTTATGAATGTATTAAGTCATTCTAATTTTCTTGTATTTGTTTTATGTCATAATATCTATTTTGGAGAAAGTTCTGTTGGCTGATGGGAATAATATATAATCTGCAGATGTTTGGTGGAATATTCTGTCAAGTCTATAGTGTCTTTTCATCTACAGTGTCTTTTCTTCTTTGTTTTTGGTTCCCTTCTTGGGGCCTGAACTTAGGAGTGAGAGGCTAACCCAGAGCATTTTTTACACAGGGCTAGCACTCTACCACTTGAGCCAAAGCTCAAAAATTGAAAATTGTATTTTAAATAAAAAAAATCTTTCCAGTTATTTAAGGTAGCGTGTATGTGTCTGTGCATTTGTGCATCTGTGTGCTGCTCCTGGGTCTTGAACTCGGGGCCTAGACACTGTCCTTTAGCTTTTTTGATCATGGATTGTGCTCTACTACCTTACCACTCTACTTCTGACTTTTTTTTTTTTTTTTTTTGGCAGAAAGTCTCATGGACTTTCCTGCCTGGACTGGCTTTGAACTGTGATCCTCAGTTTTAGCTTCCTGAGAAGCTAGGATTACACAGGTGTGAGCCACCAGCATCCACCTATACTGTCCTTTAACTCTGATTATTTCTTTGATTTTTTTTTTCATTTCGACAATATATCTACTCTTGAGAACTGCTGTGCTTGGATTATGTCCAGTGGTATTTGTTTTATGAAGTTGAATACATTATCTTTTATAAGGCATTTCTTTTTTATAGATGTTTGTTGTTTAATTGTGACATATTTTGTGAAAGTGACATGGCAGTAGTTATGGTATCCAGATTCCAGATAATTTGGTCCATGATTTCCATATTGAACTTGTTTTGGCAAATCACTAATATTAAAAATTATGTATTTATCTTTTACAATAGGTTTTCATAAATGTAAAGGTAATATAAGAAATATAAGTTCTAGTAAAACAAGTGTTGTCCTAGAATTCTGTCAGACAACTAGACAACTTTATCTTTTAGGCTAGACAGAGCTTTAAGTTGATTATTATGCTATGTATTTGAATAAAACATTGATGATTTCTTCTCTAATTCTTTTAGTTTGGCCATAAATGCTTGTTAACTATTAATTTCAAGTTAGATATCAGGATATAATGATGCTTCCTAAAACTAATGTTTGGATTCTTTATTGTGTAGCAAAGTGAGATGTGTACTTTGTCCTTTTGGATGCATTGGATTTTTTTAGGGTGCTTGTAGGAATGGATAAGAAAAAAATGTCATTAATCACAATGATTTTGTCATTCACAAATGCTATGGTATTAAAATATATCATAATTATTAATTGAAAACTTTGATTTAGCTTAAATGCTTAAATATTTCTTATAGTGTATTCAGTAGATCTTTGGGTGGACTTGAAGATGTTTTAGTTCCTGATTTATTCTTTTGTTTGTTGATTGGTTGGTTTTGTCAATACCAGTGCTTGAACTCTGGATTTCATGCCCTTAGTTCAATTGTTTTGCTCACAGGTAGTGCTCTAACACTTGAATCATCCTACCTGCACACTTTTTACTGGTTAATTGGAGATAGACAGTTTTAGACTTTTCTTCCCTCAGCTGGCATCAAATACAGAGTGAAAAACAGGAGGGGCTGAGAGTATGGTTCAGTGGCCAAATATCTGTCTTATCAAGTGGAAAGCCTTAGGTTCAAACTGAAGTACTATCCTGACTCAAAACCCCAGTATTTCCCCAAATAAACAAATAAAAAGTAGTTACTGAATAAATAATATTGTCAACTTAGAGTCTTAATTCAGAACATAAGCTCAAGATTTTGGAGAGGTTTGCATGATTGTTTTTTCCAAGAAATTTGTTTGCCCTAGGAGTATAATTTTTTAACGTACAGTATTCTTTAAAGTACCTGTGTATATAAATAAAAATATTTACTTGTTTGGTAATATACATTGTCATCTCCTGACCAACTCCTCTTTATTATAGGGAGCTTGTAATATGTAGAGATCCAAGAAGATAATAGTCAAGAAACATGCTTAGCTATTTCTGCTCTTCTCTTGCAAATTCATATTGCCCAGTGGTAGCAAGAAAATTTATGCTTGAATGCCCAGTCCAAATTGTCTGGAATCGTTACCACTTTACAAACTGAAAACTCTTGCATATCTATTTATATTTTATTATGTTCAGCTTTACAAATCCATCTGTTTAAAATGCTAAAATTTATTTGACTATCATATTGTCAAAATTAAAATAATGTATCCGTTTCCAGAAAGGTAATTTCTTTTTCTTTCCTTTTTTTTTTTTTTTGTACCAGTCCTAGAGTTTAAACTCAGGGCCCAGTGCTGTTTTGGAGCTTCTTTTGCTAAAAGCTAGCACTGTACCACTGGAGCCACAGCTCTGCTTCTGGCTTTTTGATAGTTAATTTGAGATAAGCACCTCACAGACTTTCCTGCCCTGGATAACTTCAAACTGCAATCTTCAGATCTCAGCCTTTTGAGTAACTAGGATTATAGACGTGAGCCACTGGTGTCAGGTATAGAAAGGAACTTTTTAAATGTTGAAACCTTAAAGCATCTGGGCTGGAATTGTAACTCTGAGGTACAGCATGTACCTAGGAAGCATGAGGACTTGAGTTCAAAGCCCAATACAGCCCCCCCACACAAAAAAAGGGAATGCATAAAAATTTGAATACTATTTTAGTTTATGATTTTTCTTTTACTTATTTTGAAAGTATTTTAAAAATAATTAGATTATACAATTTAAAATTTTAACTTACTTTTTTGGTTTGTTTGCAGTGGGAGATTTTGATAAGATCTGGCGCGAACACTGTGAAGATGAGGAAACACTTTGTGAATATGCTGTTGCAATGAAAAACTTGGCAGATAATCATTGGGCAAAAACTTGTGAGGGCGAAGGTCGCATTGAATGGTGTTGTAGGTGAGTGATTTTATGAAATAATGTTTTTGGTTTTTAATGGTTCTCAAAAAACTCAAATCTAATGCTATATATAATTGTACCCAAGCAGGAAACTATAATTTTTTTATTGTAAAAATAGTGTAAAGAGGGGTTACAGTTACATGAGTAAGGTAATGAATACATTTCCTATCAAGTATTGTTGCCTCCTCCTTTGTTTTTCCCCTAATGTCCTTTTCCTCTCCACCTCCCCAACTTCCCTCCTTCCCCCCAAGTTGTAAAGTTCGTTTGCAACATAGTGTCTTGTATATCTCATTATTTCAATGGGTCAATCTGTATCCTTGTTTCAGTATTTTGTTATTTCCCTTCCCCTCCCCAAATTAGAAAAATGTATATACAAGATGCAGAGTACATGTCAAATACAATGAAAACCGTTTATATCATGGGGACAGAACAAACAAAGAAAAAAGCACATAGTACATTTTAGATACATTAACAACAATAGCAAGAAATTAAAAACAAGTTGTGTCCCTATCTTGGGGTTCATTTCACTTAACATCATCTTATATTGTCATATGTACAAAGCTTTTGACTTTTTAGTAAGTGAAGTAAGCCAGGCCCAAAGAAATATAGGTCCCATGGTTTCCCTTATTTGCTATAAATATTTTTTAAAAGATGTCTTTTAACAGCTTTTTCCTTCTTGTTTCACCCATTACCCTATCCCCTAGAATAGAAGTCTTTATCAGAGGTATATACTTTGTTAGAATTGTGGAACCTACAATGACATATTGTTACCAAAATCCATTATTTCTATTAGGTTGGCTCATGATGTTATACATTTTAGAGCTTTAAAATTATTCAGTACTATGTATGTGCCATTATTGTATCATACAGAATTATTGTATCATACATTATTGTATCATACAGAATTATTTCTCTGCCCTAAAAACCCTCTGTTTATCATCTCCATCTGTTCATTTCTGCTGTCCCAGCAACCACTGACCTTTTTACTTTATTCAGTTTTTTATTTCTGGAATGATTTCTAGATTTCATTTAGTTGGAATCCTACATTGTGTAGCCTTTGAGATTAGCTTGTTTTTCACTTAGGTAGTATACATTTAAGGCCATATCTTTTCATTGCTTGATAGCTTTTTTCTTTTTACCACTATATTCCATTGTCTGGATATGGGACTGTATCCATCCACCCATGAATGGGAATATTGATTGCTTGCAAATTTAGTAATTATGATTAAAACTACCATAAGCAATTATGTTGACATAAGTTTTCAGTTCTTTTGGATAGATACCAAGGACCTAATTAATTGTTGAATAATATAGTAACACTAAATTCAACTTTGTAAGAAAGAATCTTCCAAAGTAGTTGTGCTATTTTATATTCCCACCAACTATGAATGAACATTTCTTTTGCTTTGACACATTTACTGTTAGTGTTCTATATTTTGACCCTTCCAAGTTAGATAGATAGATAGATATTTTATTGTTTTAACTTGCCTTTCCTAACAGCATATGAGAAGCAACATATTCTTGTTTGACATCTCTACATCTTTGGTGAGTTGTCTGTTTAGGTCTCCATGTCTTTTTTTTGTGTGTGTGACTGTGTGCTGGCTGATGCTGGAGCTTGGAACTCAGGGCCTGGGCACTGTCCCTGAGCTTTTTGGCTCAATGCTGGTGCTCTACCACTTGAGCCACAGCTCCACTTACAGCTTTCTTTTGGTGGTTAATTGCAGAGAAGACTCTTACAAACTTTCCCACCTGGGCTGGTTTCTTACCATAATCCTCAGATCTCAACTTCTTGAATAACTAGCATTACGGATGTGAGCCACCTGTGTCCACTTCTTTGTCTATTTTTTTACTGGGTGGTTTTCTTATTTTAAGAGTTCTCTGTATATTTTAGGTAAGTTTTTTTAAATCATGAATGTCTTACATTTTTTTTAATTTCATTCCCTTGACAGTATCTTCATATAACAGAAAAAAATAATTTTAATGAATCCCAGTTTATCAGGTCTTTCGTTCATGATTTCAGCCTTAATGTAAATATTATATCGGTTATAGTGATACTTTCTGTTCAAGAAAATATAGAAAAACTGCGAGCCAGAACTGGGGCTTGAACTTAAGACCTCAGACTCTCACGCAGCTCTTTGCTCACTGGTGGTACTCCTGCCACTGGAGCCACATGTTCTGTGTTCCAAGTAGGAGAGAGAAGCTTCCAATCTATTAATGGCCTGAATCAAACAAAAAAAAAGGGGGGGGGGAAATCCCTAATCCCATTTTTCTTCTTAATCTTCCTCTCTTCTTCACTCTGCCCCTCAGAGGTACTTAAGCTTCTGTTTTTAAACTTTCAGGCTTGGATTAGAACTTAATTAACTGGTTCTCATGCCTTTGGATTTGGACTAGGAGTACACTACTTATTTTTCTGGTTTTCTAGTTTACAAACAACAGATTAAGAGCTAGGGCCCTGAGCTTAAATTAAGTCTCATACCTACCCTTCTATCAAAAAAGAAAGAGGAGAGATGGGGAGAGGAAGGAAGGAAGGAAGGAAGGAAGGAGGGAGGGAGGGAAGGAAGGAAGGATGGAAAGGAAGGAAGGAAGGGAGGGAGGAAAGGAAGGGAAGGAGGGAAGGAAGAGAAGGAAGGGAAGGAGGGAAGGAAGGTAGGTCGGTCTGCAAGTTTTTTTCACTTTTGTAAGGATTCAGCCATCCATTTTCTACATAGTCTTTTAACATTGTCCTGGCATAGATTGATACTACCTTAGCTGCAAGGTCCACTCTCCTTCTTTTCCATGCCTTTACCTATGATATCATCCACCTGGAAAGCTCTTCCCTCCTTAACTAATATTATTCCTTGGCCTGAGTCATTCCTACTTTGTTTCTATCATAAACTCACTAGTAATTTTAGATAGGATTAAGTATTTCACAAATATAAACACATTTTTTTTTCTCTCAGTTGTATTTTGTTTACTCTGTTAGATAATTATTTGTCTCCTTCACAAGTCTGAACTGCTTGAGGGGTGGCTTCTTGATTTTTTTTTTTTACCTATGTACTTAATACTGGATTAATGATGAATTAATTTTAACTCATGTATAATTCTAGTTAAAATTGCATTAGAATAAGTAAAAGAAATCATACATAATAGAATCTAAGAAAAGCTAAAGTTTAACTAATGGTATCCTGAATATATGTGAGAGGAATAGACATTGTTCCTCACATCCTTGTTCTGCTTGCCTAAAAACAATTTTTAATGAATTTAATTTCCTATTCTATGTTGTGTAGTATTTTTAACAATATATATGTGCTACATGGTACTCAAACTTGTTATTTGACATTTTAAAAACAAGACTAATTTGAAATTTCTTCTTCATATTTTATCATCCTAGCCAGTACTTTTAAATGCAACTTTATTTTGACTTGTAGTGTATGCAGAGAATATTTCCAAAATGGTGGGAAAAGAAAAGCACTTGAAAAAGATGAAAAAAGAGCGGTACTCACCACTAAGACCACTCCAGCCTTAAACATGCATGAGTCTTCTAAACTTGAAGGTCATTTAACCAACCTCAACTTTACAAACCCTGAATTTATAACTGAGTAAGTATACTTTTTCTATTTCCATTAACATTGCCATGACTAGCTGTGCTAATGTCAAATAGTACAATGGCTTATATTAAATAATGGGAGGTTTACTTGCTTCCCTGTTAATAGATTAAGACTGAAAATACATTTGTGTTATTATTAGGCATAAAACTAGAATACAACTTTAAGACATCTGGAAAACTAGTAGTTCTATGGTCTTACTAAAAATGAGAAAAATAGTTTATTAAATATTGTTTTTATTCCGATAGCAATACAAAGGATCAAAACAGAAAAATCTACTTAAACTGTTTATGTAGTTCTAGTCTCTAAGAAATTTCCAATAAGAAAAAAGATGAAGACAATAAAAATATACTTTGGAAAAAATGAAGGATTATTAATAGTAATCAGATTGATTAATAATCAGTTTTACTGTTGGTATAAAAGTTAGCTTGCTAGTAATACAACATTACATAAGTATACTTTTTTTGAATAGTTTTTGAATATTTTAAGTACTTGTAAAAAGGAGTTGCCATTCACTGAAATAGTTTATGAATACACTTTCCTGTTCGTTCTTCTACCCCTCCCCTTGTGCAAGTTCCCATTACATGGTACTTCGTTGGGCTTTGATTTTGTCTTTTTAAAGAATTATACTATTTGCAGTCTCCATCAAGTCTCTTACACTTCAGCTAATTCATTAGTAACCCTTTGTTTATCACCTAGTGTGTTTACTTATAGATATATAGGCACATTCTAGCTACCACAGATGAGGGAAACCATGCACAAATTTTATAAGGATATGAGTACTATAATTCAATTATCAATAGCATTAAATTTATTTAAGTGTTCTAGTATCAGAATGAATATTTTGTATCAAGTAGTATTTTATTGTCTGAAATGCTAAGCTCTACTAATTCTAGACATGTTCTTGATAAATCCTGAAAAACTATGAAAGTAAATTAAATTCTTAAGCAATTCAAAAACTTTACCTATCAACATAACATTATCTTTGGTTGATTTGGTTTATATTTGTTGAAAATACTGTATACTTCTGAATAATTACATTTGAAAATGAATTAACATATCTCTGATCAGTAGAAAAGGATAAGGCATCTTTTCCTTTATTCATAGGTCAATACAAAGGATGAAAATCATAAACAAACATCCTATATCTCAAATTTGGTAAAATATTTTAAAATGTTGACCAGTATAAGCCATTATATAGTTATACTTCTACCCAATACAACAATGGGTACACAAATAATGAAAGAGACTAAAACAAAAGAACCTTACAGAAATTTTATAGTTCATGCATTCATATTTACCTATTTTTAATAGTTGATCCTTCTACTTATGTCCTTCCACATAGCTAGTACAAAAGGGGCAACACCACAATGTTCAGCATTTTTGTTGAAATGGTGTCTGGCCCCTTTTTTTGCCCAGGCTATCCTCAAACCTCTCGTTCTCTCTCTCTCCAAGTAACTGAGACTTCCTGGCTTTGGGCTTTTTAAAAGTGAGAGTTTTCCTAGTGAGCAAAAAATGTAAGGGAGAAGTTCAAATGCCTTTTGTGTGTATGTATATGCCAGTACCAGGGCTTGAACAGGACCTTGCACTCTCATCTTGTTTGCTCACAACTGTCACTCTACATTTGAGCCCCGCCTTCAATCTGACATTTTGCTAGTGAATTGGAGATGGAGTTCCTCTAACTTTTTTCCTGGACTGGCTCAAACCTTGATTAGGCTGGGACCTGGATAATAGGATTATAGTTATGAGCCACTGGTTCCTGGTTAAAATTTCTTAACATAATTTAGAATCAAAATATAATATTTAGCATTTCAATAAAAGTTTTCAGTAGTGTGTTTCTGGTAGTTTACAATATATTATACACACACACAATACACACACACACACAAAATACACATATACACACACACACACACACATACACACCTCTGAATGTGAAGAATTAGTTTGTAATTACAAATGCCAAATCTGGAGACTTAGTAAAATTATCAAGGTATCAAGTCCTACTTTGAACAATGTTTGATAAAGGTTTTGAAGATATCATATAAGCTATGTTCATTGCCAGTTCTAAAATAGTTTCATCCCTACTTTTTCTTTTGGTTTAAAAAGACATGTTAAAGGCTATGCTATACTTACCAACTTGTTCCTGTCTTAAAAGTTCCTTTGTTAAAAGTTAGGAAGACTGTTCCTTTCTCAATTTTAGCAGGTACTCAAGTATTAGGGAAATAACTTATTGAGTCTCTTTTTCTGTAAATAGTAAAATAATACTGTGTAGTCCTAGAGCTATTTAAATGGGAAGCACCAAGTTTTTGATTAAGACCCAGAGCATTAGCTGTTGAAAGTAAAAGCAATGGTGATTATATAGGTTCAATACAATTGACAAATCTTAACGAGACTAATACTATGATTCAGATTTCTATTAGTGAGACTATGTGCAAAGGAAAATGATGACTACAGAGTATTTCAGACTGAAATTACAAAGTTTCCTTTGTAAGAGTGAAAGCATTCCAAAAAATTTGTGCTGATCTCAGGTTATTAGATTCTCAGTGTAGTTCTATGAACTGTGTCACTAACTTTTGAAGATTTACTATCTAAAACAAGTTGTATTATTAGTTCAGTAACTGGAATGTAATTTGATCTAATGAAAATATAAGCTTATTAGACATTTGCAAAATTACATTAAGCTAATATAGAATGTAGATAATACAGGATTCTTCAGTGTCTTTTTTAAACTAACAAATTAGGTTTTGTATCTATAAGATACAAATTAAGAGACTGTTCTTGGCTTTACTAATTAAGTTATTGACCTTGAGAGGTTTGTGTCATGTTAGAGGTGGTACCTAAATTTGTGTTTGAAGTTTAAGCAGGTGGCTTATCAAGAATGATACCCATTCTATTATAAGTACACATTTATTTTGTGTATGTATGTCTATGGAGTAATTTCTTTTATTATCTGTACCAACTAAATGAATTCATTTTTAATGTTTATACATGTATGTCTACAGTGTAATTTCTTTCATTATCTGAACCAACCAAATAAAATGAATTCATTTTTAATGTTATCATAACCCACATTAACAAAATTAGAAGATAACAATGGCTAGAGTACAAATGTATATGTAGACATTGTGTTGGATTGATTGAAAGGTAAATTGTATAATGCTTCAACATTAAATATTACTTTTGTATGTCCTTATAAGGATCAATCACCTTCTGTTTGACCACTAGGGATTGCATTTAGGGACTGTGCTTGACAGGCAAACACTACCATTTGAATCATAGATTAGTCCTGTATTTTTCATTTGTTTGTTTGTTTTTTGTTTGTGTGTTTTGCCATTCCTGGGGCTTGAACTCAGGGCCTGGGCATTGTCCCTGAGCTTCTTTTGCTCAAGGCTAGCACTCTACTGCTTGAGCCATAGCGTCACTTCTGGCTTTTTCTGTTTATGTAGTCCTGAGGAATTGAACCCAGGGCTTCATGTATGTTAGGTAAGCACTCTACCACTAAGCCACATTCCCAACCCTGTTTGCTTTTCAGATAAAACAAATCGTAAAGGCAATCCTGAAGTAGTCTTGGGAAGAGCAGTGACACCCAAATCTGAAAAGGGCCATCTTGAGTACTAGAGTGACTTAGGAGTTAAAGAGCAATTTAGCTAAAAGTCTCAAGCAAAAACCTTCCTACGTGACAAGATTTTTATCCATTCTGCCTCTATCTATCCACTCTGTGTCTTTCACTGTTGAAACAGTGAAACATTTCCTTTGGTCCACTATCACTGGATATGACAGTATAATAATGACTTACTTTTCTTAAATTTTTGTTGGTTGTGGGGCTTGAACTCTGGGCCTGGATGCTGTCCCTCTGCTCTTCAGCTCAAGGCAAATGCTGTACCACTTGAGCCACAGTGCCACTTTCGTTTTCTGGTGGTTAATTGGAGATAAGAGTCTCATGGACTTTCCTGCCTGGGCTGGCTTTGTACTGTGATCCCCAGATTTCAGCCTCCTTAGTAGCTGTGGGTACAAGTGTGAGCCACCAGCGCCCGGCATGACTTACTTTTTTATCCTGATATGGATGGCACATTGAAACAGCCAATGAGTTTTGTGCCAACCTAGATCACATAGCAAGACCCTGTGTCAAAAAGGAGGAGGGGGGCAAGAAAGGGACAGAAAAAGGAAGGGAAGGGAGAAGAAGGAAGGAAGAAAGGAAGGATAATGTCCGAAGTTGAAATCCTCATATTGTTTTAATAGGCATTAGGATTGCAGGATTGGGAGCAACAAAATCCACTGTTTTCCTTCATTGTTATTTGTTGCTATATAGAACACATGGAGTTACCTTTTTATTAAATTTGCTCCTCTTTTCCCACTAGTTTTAGAAATGAAAAACCTTACAATAGGAAATTTTCCTCACTTAAAAATAGCATTCTAAGTTTACTTTCTGTTCACAAAAGCTTTAATTTGGAATGACACTTTTAAATCATGGGCTGTACTATTCATTAATATGTATAGTATGATTTTAGAATTCATTGAATTATTTAATGAATATCTTATATATTAAAACACTAGCAGGTGTCATGTTAGAAAGCAGTGGTTCAAATGTTTCTACAAAAGAATTTTATTTATAAGTTATTAACTGCCTAGCAGGTGTAATTCATATACTTTTTTTTTAA
>NW_012267264.1:12146845-12164607 GCF_000151885.1 Dipodomys ordii
TCATTTCTGGGTTTTCAATTCTATTCCATTGGTCCTGAGGTCTGTTCTTATGCCAGTACCAAGCTGTTTTGATTACTATGGCTTTGTAGTAGAGTTAGAAATTTGGTATTGATATTCCTCCAGCAGTGTTCTTTCCGTTGAGGAGTGTTTTTGCTATTCGGGGTCTTTTATTGTTCCATATGATAATTCATATACTTTTAAAACAAAGGCATGAAGACTAATGTAGCTCATTGGAAGAGAGTTTGTTAGCATATACAAAACCCTGAATCAAACCTCAGCACTATGGACGAACAAACAAAAGACAAATAAAACAAAGATACAGAGATACCTCATATCTTTTTTAAAAAAAAGTTTGGCACAGTTGGCTCAAGCCTATAATCCTAGCTACTCAGAAGGCTGAGATCTAAGGATCACAATTCAAAGCCAGCCCAGGCAGGAAGTGGGTGAGACTTTTATCTCCAGTTAACCACCAGAAAACAGGAAGTGGCACTGTGGCTCAAGTGGTAGAGCACTAGCCTTGAGCTGAAGAGCTGAGGGACAGCGCCCAGCCCCAGAGTTCAAGCCCCACAACCACCCCCCCCAAAAAAAATATTCTATTCATGCCTTTTCCTTTTAGTCTTTTTAATTATTGAGACAAAGTGCAAAAACATTGAATTGGCTATTAAGAATTAATTTGTGAGTGGATTTTTTTTCCTCTACAAAGATAATTGTCAAAAATGTTCATGGAGCCAATTGCTATTGGCTCATACTCTAATTCTAAACTACTCAGGGTGTTGAGATCTGATAATTGAGATTTGGAGCCAGCCTAAGCAGACAAATCCTTGAAATAGTTATCAATTAACCAGTAAAAAGCCAGAACTGGAAGTATGGCATAGCAGTAGAGCACCAGCCTTGATTGGAAAAGCTGAGCAAGAGTACATGGCTCTAAGTTCAAGCCCCAGTAACTGAAAAAAACAAAGAAAGAAAAGAGAAGAAGAAGAAGAAGAAAGTATGTGGCTATAAGATCCTTTCACATTTTCTGTCACAATAAGTTGTCATTTGCCTTAAACAAAAAAAACCTCTTGGATGAGTAAAAAGTGGAATTACCCATAGTGCATGATATGTGAAACTGTGAAAGCTTAAATACACTGACATCCAGAAAATATAAAACAAGATACCACCTTTAACAAACCTTTTTCAAACTAGTATTTTTTACTTAATAGATCATAAATAATAATATACAGTAGATTTTTATAAGTGAATTTTTAAGCTTTTCCATTTTAACACCAAATACGGTCATAATAGATATAGCCTACATGGTGTTTATTCTCAAATACTCAAATTTTTTTTCTTTATTTTTAGTTTGCCTTTAATATTATGAAGAATCTTCCATTTGTCTTTTATGATGTATTATTTTTAGGTTGCTACAAGCCTCAGGAAAAATCAGATTACTTGATGTTGGCAGCTGCTTTAACCCATTTTTGAAGTTTGAAGAATTTCTAACTGTTGGCATTGACATCGTACCTGCTGTAGAGGTATGTATAGTTTTGTTTGCAGACTTGAATATTTTACACATATATTTATCAGAAAAATTTGTGTGTGGGGGGGGGTGGGGGGTGTGACTTCAGAGTTGAAACACAGAACCTTACTTATGCTCAACTTGCTTGCTTGGCTTTTATTCCACCACGGGAGCCCTGATGCCAGCACAAAAGTGCTATATTTCTAAACGGAAATAAGTGGAAAGATATCCAGGTAGCTCAAGTGTTTGAGCTTTGCATTTTGTTTGATTTGGTTCACATTTATTGTTTGTTATGCATCTCTTTCTGAAGTGTACCATGTTGCAAAGACATTTTAGAATGGTGGAAATAGGCAAGAACATTGGAGTTGGCCAAAAGCTTAGTACACTGTTCCTCTACAAATATTAAAGTTATAAAAATAAATATCCAACTAACACTTGGCCAAGTATAATACTATTCTTTAAGGATATTGTAATGACTCATGATTGTAATACTGTCACTACATTTTAGTGAAGCAGGATCATCTATTAAGAGCTGAAACCTTGTTTTATCATATTCATATGATGCCCAGAGTTTGTATTAGAGGATGTATCTTGAAGATAGATAATTTCAGGGCAAGTACCTTCTATATTTATATGAGAAAATAATTTCATATTTTTTTATTGAAAACCACAAATTAATGATTGCCATTTTACTTTTAACATAGCTCCATACACAAAATTTATGTATAAACTTCTTTTGTTTTTTTTTGTTTGTTTTGTTCTGAAATTCTAGTAATTTTACCCAGGTCTTCATAGATGCTAGGCCTTTGCTCTGTCATTGACCCTGTACTTCAGCCCACAAACTTCTAATGTTATTAGATCTCTCTCTTTCCTCTTTGTATATGTCTCTCTCTCTCTCTCTCTCTCTCACACACACACACACTCACACACACACACACACACACACACACACACACACAGCTATCACAGTTATAGTCCTAGTACTTGGAAGAATATCTGGGATACCAAAGAACAAAATCATACTTCCAAATTTGGTTTGAATATCTACACCATAACTTCTAGTCTTTGAGTCTGTTTTCTTATGTGTGTATGAGACCCATAGTGGACCATATTTCATAAGATTTTAATGCTTTCTTGAAGAGAAAGTCTTTCAAGCATGTAGGACAATACTCAAAGTATAGTGAAACCTAAAGAAATTTGCTATTATTACTGAAAAGTTCCTGTGTAAAAATTCAGCTTTCTTCTGAGACTGTTCTTTTCATTTTGATGAACATAACTTATCTAGGTCGAAAGTATCAGTAACATTAAGGAACAAGAAAATGCTAAAATTATCACTGTTTCCCAAAAGTAAATATGTACTCTCCTGTAAGATGGGTATTCTTAGTTTATCAAACAGTGAAACTTGGACATCAGGAGCTAACGTCTTTCTCTCCCCTCCAAGATGCATTATGAACTGCTGAGATGTAATGATCATTTTTAAATGCTCAGTCCTAAATGCTATTTTTTAAATCATAATTTTTTATAGACAAGACTGTGTACTCTGAAATGAGTAGTTTATTAGAGTGTGCAAAAGAACTGGCTGAGTGAAGGGTTGGCTAAACCTTGCAACTAATGAGAAATAAAATGAAAAGATGTACTATCCCATCTAGTAAAACAGAGATCAGATTTATCACTTTTCTCTGTGCCTACAGCAACCAAACTGTGGGCAAATCAACAGTTTATGTCCCACTGAAGATCAGGTAATGAAAAACTATGATCTCTGAGAGATGGAAAAGACATGTGATGAGCCCTCTCTTGTGCTAGAGTAATTGCGTTGAAATAATTTCCAGGTGAGGGGAAATTGAAGCAGGCCCTAGAGTGTGGAGGTGAAGTGGAGCTTTAGAATCTTAAGAAACTAAAGAAGCTAGAGATTGTAGGCTAGTACCAAACATGAGAAAGCTACAAAGAGACAAAACTCCAGAAGCTTGCAAAGGGAACCCCTTTGAGTATACTCAACTAAATACTGATTAGCATGTTTATGAGAAACCTGCATAAGACTAGAAAAAGAACAACTTGAAGGATTTAGAAGTTACAGTGTCTAGCAGTAATGAAGATCAGATTATAGTATCTGTTCCCATCAGCCACACTAGAATATTCACATGACATTGGGTAGAGTACACAGAAAGGCGATGTCTCAGTAGTAGAGAGTAGTAAGACTGAGCACTGCTATAGCATAGAACAAAGCTCAAGAATGTTTACACCAAGCTTCAGCCAGCCAGTAAACTTTTTAAGTGCCACCTGTGCAAAGACCGCTATGTATTACTTTCTCAAATAGCAAGTCTAGATGATTATGTCCCTACTTGTCTACTCACTAACTGCTAACAAGGGTGAGGGAGTAAAGTATTACCATATGTATTTTGCTAATAAATGCTGCTATATGATAAAGTTAAATAATTTTTAAAAATGCAGTGTGTGTCAGTTTTGTGTCATTATACAAAATACCTGAGATAATCAACTTATATTTGAAATTTTAGTGGTTTTTGTCTATGATTGGCTCCATTGTGTTGGGGCCTGTGCTGAAGTAACACATGATGATGGGAGCACATGACAGAGCAAAACCATATCTTATGCCCAGGAAGCAAAGGAGAAGAAGGGGCCTGGTTCCTTATTCTTCACCAATGACCGAGAAGCCTGCCATGAGGTCCCGCCTCCCAATAGTACCACTCTGGGAAGCAACCATTTACAACATGAGTCATTAGGAGGGCCATTTGAGATACAAGCAGTAGCACTTTTCTCAGAATTCTTCCTGTACAGCATTAATATTCAGAAAATTATGGAATATTAATTTCTCATTATTTAGAGAATAGTTTACTTAATAATTTATTTCTATAATCAAACTCACATAGCTAAAACCTTACATATTTACTGCAGTGCATTTTACCCCTGTATGAATTTTATTCCTTTAGCCGTAGTGCTTCTGTTGCTCATTGGACTATGTCAATTAAATTTAATATGTAGTTTTCTTCAAGCCTTTAAAATGCCATTTTCTTGACCTTAAAAACATTGGTATAGGGCTGGGAAGGTGGCTCAGTGGTAGAGCGCTTGCCTTGCATGCATGAGGCCCTAGGTTCGATTCCTCAGCACCACATAAGCAGAAAAAGCTGGAAATGGTGCTTTGGCTCAAGTGGTAGAGCGCTAGCCTTGAGCTGATGAGCTGAGGGATGGTGCCCTGGCCCAGAACCAACAAAAAAACAAAAAACAAGACAAAAACATTGGTATAATTCTGCTTGTACAAATTTTATATTATCTCTTTCGTTACTGCTTAGCTTTCATCAATGAAACAAAAAACCTAAGAAAATCAACTTGCAGGAGGAAAGATGTATTTTGTTCAGTGTTTCAGAGGTTCCGGTCCAAGGATGGCTTAGCCTCCATCACTTTGGGCCTTGAGGCAAGACAGCATCACAACAATGGAAGCTGAGCAATGGACTGGGGAAAAGATGCACCTTTTTGTCCATTCAGCTATGACGGATATTTATTGATGGGGCTAGGTTTTTATGATTCAATCTCCTCTTGCCCCTAAATATTGCTACAGTGGATACCAATCCTTCAATATATGAGTCCTTGAAGGATGTTCCAAACTGGCATTTTGCTGCTGGTTCCCAGAGGCTTATGTCCATCTCATTGTAAAATGCATTTCAACTCATCTCCCAAAGCCCTTGAAATCTCAACACTTCCAACGGTCACTTTCAAGACTCATGAAATCTTAGATGTGAGTGCCTATAAAATTAAAAAAAAATAGATTCTATACTTAAATCATATAGCATTGGGCAAGCATTCATTTTCCAAAAGGAAGGAATAGAATGAGGAAGACTGGTCCTCCTCATTGCCTAGGGCTTGCTTTGGCAGACATTTCACATTTCTGGGCATTTTTCTTAACCTCCTGGGGTCTCGGTTGCAGTTTCAGCTTCACCTTTGCAGCTTCAAGCATTGCCCTCTCAGGTGCTGCCCACAGAGCTTCTGATTGTCTCACATTGCCTGGCCTTCCAGACCTTCCTATAAAATCTAGGTGGAGGCTTCTGTGATTCCACAACCCTGGAATTCTGCATGCCTGAAAAGCCAGCATCATGTGGATGACACCAAGAAGGTCTGCCACCAGCACAAGCCATAGCCAGAACCCCTTGGACTTCAGCTTCAGTGGCTCTCAGTGCCTGAAAGACTAAACATGGGGTAATAAATACAGGGGAAGAGTGTTAGCTTTTCTTGTCACTGTGACATAATTCCTGATTTAAACAACTTAAAAAAGGAAAGATTTATTTCAGCTCAAAGTTTCAGTGGTTTCAGTATTATTTCTTGGCTCCCTGCACTTGGATAGAACATCATAGTGGAGGAATATATGGTAGAGGAGAGCTGTTCACCTTAAGGCTGACAGGATATAGAGAGCAAGGATGGTACTAGGGACCAGGTGTAGCCTTCATATGCAAGCCACCAGTGACCTGCTTTCTCTATCTAATAGGTCAAACCTCCTAAAGTTTCCAGAGCATTGCAAAATAGTGCCACCAGCTATGGACTAAGTATTCAAAACATGAACCTGTACCAGATATTTCATAGTTAAACCATAGCAGGAATAATGCCCTAGGCTGACCTAGCAAAGCAGGACATCCCAAGGCACTCTTCTCAAAGCAATCTTGGAAATAAATTTACTTTGTACATACTTGAGCCTGTGATAAATTGAGCCTGGCCAATTCCTGGGATGCCTTGAACACCTTTTTCCTATCATCCTGTTGCAAAGTACTTAGCTTCTACTACTATTGTGTTATTTTGAGACAGGTCTTCACTAAGTAGCTGAAGCTCACTTCAAACTTACAATCTCGCTCATTTAGTCTCTGAAGCTCACCTCAGATTTACAATCCCCTCATTTAGTCTCTGAAGCTCACCTCAGATTTACAATCCTCTCATTTAGTCTCTCACACAGGTTCCACCACAACCAACTTGCCTTTCTGTTATTTAACTTTCTTGGTGGTGCTGGGATTTGGACTTAGTGGCTTTGTGCTTCCTAAGCATGTACTGTACCACTTAAGGCATCCTTCTAGCCCTTTTTGCTTTTATTAATTTCCAAATAAGGTTCCACATTTTATCCATCTGGGCTGTCCTACGATTCTTCTATTTATACTTGCCATCTAGCTTGGATGTTGGGCATATCGACTGCATCCACGTTTTCATTAGTTGAGATGGGTCTCATGAACTGTTTTCCAGGTGGCCTCCTGAGCATCTATGATTACAGATTTGATATACTGTGCCCAGCTTTGCCTCTTTCTAATGGTATTCATCTCTTCAGTAACCATTCCACTCTTGGCTGCAGTTTTATGTGTGATTTTTATCTGGCCATGGCCATACTGCAACTTTTTCAAATCTTTCTGCTTTGCTTTTTATTCATGATTTTTACTGTACATATGACTTAAAGTAGCCATTGGATCCTTGTCACTACTCTGTGATGCCTTTAAATTTCCTCTGCCAGATAAACTAGTCTACCATTTTTAAACTGAGCCTCATGCAGTCTTAAGGAATGGACAAAATGTAGAGAGGTCTTTTCAAGATTCTAACACAAATGGACTCTAGTCTTGTTCTCTAGAATCCTCCTCTCCATCTCAATTTTCATGAGAACCACCACCTTACAGTGACACTCCTAACAGCATTCTGGTTTTCTGAGCAACTACCAGAATCGCCCACAAGGCTCCAGTTTTCAACATTCTAAGTATTGATAGCCAGCTCTTCTAAACTTTTTCTAATTCTTCCCAATTCATTTATATAATCAGATATAGTCATAGCAACTACCCCATTTCTCAGTATTATTCAACCATCTATTACTTTGTGACAAAATTGCCTTAGAAAGTCAACATTGTAGCAGTGAGGAAATGTAATAGAGGAGGCTACTCATCTCGTGGAAGTCTGGTAGCAGACAGAGTGAGCAAGGGTCTAGGAAAAGGTATCCCTGCATAGGCAGTGCCTCTAGTAACCTCCTTCCTGTAATTGGTCCTACCTTCTGCATTTTCTTAAATCTCCCAACAGTCCATTAAGCTGTGAGTCTCTCAATTATTCCATTGATGAGGTTAGTGCCTTTCTGAATTCGTCATCTCCTACCTCTGAAGTTGCAGCAAACCTGAGCCCTTAGGGATTTCAGATCTAAACTATACCAATAATGGTCATTGGTTTCTCTAATTCATCCTTTTTTCATCGTTATTTGTTTAAAAGTTGTTTTTATATTAGCTTGATTTTGGGAACTATACATGTTAAAGTGGATGTAAATATGACTAAGCTTAAAAATCATTCCGTGATATCGTATTCAAATTAAATTTGAAATACACTCATGATTTTTAAATGTATGTGTAAAATTATGATTTCAAGTTTGTAGAAAAAAAGTAATTATACATTCATATATATATATATGTATGTGTATGAGAGAGATGTGTGTTTGTATATTAAATAACTAGAAATTTTCTAGGCTTAGATTTTTGTGATTGTTAGCTTTGAATAAACCTATATAGACTTAATTTAGAAAGGAAAGGAACATAATCAAGGCTAAAATTATATAGAAATGTTTTAACATATTAAGGTGTATACAATTTTGAATGTATATATATATATATGTATTTAATTAATTATTGTCTTTGAGGCAAGAGTCATACTATGTATCACAGGCTGACTGCCAACTTGTGGCCCTCCTGCCTCACCCTCAAACTGCTGGGTTTATAGGTATATGCCACAACATCCCTTGAAGTTCTTACTTTGCTTTTTTTTTCTTTCTACAGAGTGTATATAAATGTGACTTCCTGAACTTACAGCTTCAGCAACCGCTTCAGCTTGCACAGGATGCTATAGATGCTTTTTTGAAGCAGCTGAAAAACCCTATTGATTCTCTTCCTGGAGAACTTTTCCATGTGGTTGTTTTCTCTCTCCTTCTTTCCTATTTCCCATCACCCTACCAGCGATGGATTTGCTGCAAGAAAGCCCATGAGCTGTTAGTATTAAATGGTTTGCTGCTTATCATCACACCTGACTCCTCCCATCAGAACCGTCATGCTATGATGATGAAAAGCTGGAAGATTGCTATTGAGTCCCTAGGTTTTAAACGCTTCAAGTATTCAAAATTTTCTCATATGCATCTGATGGCATTTAGGAAAATATCCCTTAAAACTACAAGTGACTTGGTTAGTCGGAACTATCCAGGGATGTTATATATTCCTCAGGATTTCAACAGTATAGAAGATGAGGAATATTCTAACCCTTCCTGCTATGTTCGATCTGATATAGAAGATGAACAACTAGCATATGGCTTCACAGAGCTACCTGATGCTCCATATGACTCAGATTCTGGAGAAAGTCAAGCCAGCTCCATTCCCTTCTATGAGTTAGAGGATCCCATATTACTTTTAAGTTAATACAAAAGCAAACTGCCCTTTCAGTCCAGACTCCTAAACTAATGGCTTACACTAATCAGAAATACTAATGTGAACTCAGTACATAAAATCTGGTTTGCATAGAAGAAATGCAAAGGTTTACAGAGTTTGCTATTTTTTTCTACTTCTGGATTTAAAATTTTATTCTTATATAGAAAGCTTGAAATTTCATGCAGTGAGTTCTATACTAGCAGAAACCACTGTTACTTTAGCATTTCGCACTAAGATATAGAAAGGTACCTCTTTTCTCTTTAGTGCTATTGTTGAAAAGATGAAGCATAAATTCCTACATATTTTCATTTTCTTCAGTTGTTCAATGTTGACTTTAAAACTATTGCATTGAGAAACCTTAAGATAGGTAGAATGTTGTAGATTGCACTTTGATGACTCAATATACCCTGGAAATAGACTGGTTTAGTTGTTTTGTGATGCACTTACTTTTGTCTTTTTTCTAACTAAATTGTTACCTGTCACAGAAGTACATTTTCTATTCAGTTCATCTGATGATCCAATATTTTCTGAGTTTTTTGGAGTTGGTAATAATGCTTTTACTTTTGACAACAACAGACATTGAAAGAGAAAATTTCCCCAAAGTGTATATTCTGATTTCATTAGTACAATACAGTAACCACCATTGCCAAAGTATTATTTTCTTAACTTTCTTGTTGATTTGGGCCTTGGTGGTAAGTATATTTATCTGTGAGTGTTCACTTTTTTTAAATTTAGGTTTCATTTAGGTTTCTATTCCAGCAAGGAACAATGTATAATATTCAACGCTGACTGTAAACACCTTTGTGAAAGGGTTGCACTTGTAAGAGACTTTATGTTCTATTGAGACCAGCTTTTATACAGTCCCACCTTCCCATTAAGGAGGTGCTGCACTACAACTTTGGAATATATAGGAAATTTTAAAATTTACCCTCTCCTAGTAATCTTACAAAATGATCTTGACCTTTTGATATCCTAATTTCTTTCTAAACCCTAGCAGAAACCATTAGTTGGCTGTGGGAATTTTCCCTTTCCACATTGACAAATGCCTTTCTGTGCTTCTGAATCAGAAGCAAATGACTAAGGAGAAATATATGTCCAAACAAGACAAGTTATAAACAGCTTAGAACATTTAATCCATGTTGTCTTGTCAGCCAGCAATTGTCATGTAAACTATCATTTTTAAGAGTGCCACTGTGTGGATTTTTTTCAAGTGGTTATTACATTAAAATTACCTCATACTGAGGTTTTTGCACTGAAATATCACAGTTTCAGATTTCATGGTTAATGTGTGTATGTTTGTATTTTAAAAGAAACTTGCATTTTCCATAGTTGATCCTAAATTTCATAAACTGCACTTCTTTACTCTGGTAAAACTGAGATTTTCGTGCTTATTGTGAATTGCTGTAATTTACTTTGAATGTCAAATTTCATTTAGAAATACAAACTTGTCCTTGAAAATTTTGTGTGTTTGTGTACCCAGTATTTCAAAGTAAATTTCACATGGTAAATTAATGAAAGTAACAAGATTGTAATTAACCTAAAAAAAGTTAAGACTAAATGTAAGAAATGTTGGTTGCTAAAATGCACTATTAAGTAACCACAATTTTTCAGTTACTTTCAATGGCATATAATCCCTTAATAATTAGGGTTGATTTTTTTTCCAGTTAAGTACTAAAGGACCAGGCCTTACAATTCCCTTAAAAGAAAAATAAAAGGAAAAACAAATTAAAAAGCAGTATGTTCAGGAGAAGTGTTGGTATTACACCTGTTTCATACTCTTTATTCTGTTTGGTTTATCTAAATCTAATTCCAAGAGCAAAGAAAACAATACACCAAATGAAAGGGTTTTGAAAGTAAATGAAAAGCAGTGCTTTTGAAAAGGTGATCTAAAAATGACCTTTGAGACAGCTTTTGTGTTATAGCTAAAACGTTGGTGCTATAGATTCTTCAGACTGTTTACAGATGTTAATTTTGCTTATGCTCCAAAATGTGCATGATGTATTTTAAGTAGTGCTTTAAAAACATGTCTTTTTCTAAAACTTACCACCCCTTAGTATAAATTTATTTGAATCTATATCATTTGTTCACTTTACTCCAATTAATAGGATTTAATCCTATGCCGAACACATACTCCACCAAGGCCCTTGCAGTGTGTAAATGTGGAAGTATAGGCAGTCATTGTGGCTTGGTGCCAGATTATATGTATAATGACAAATGAAGTTGTTAGGGTCTTCTAATTCTGTATGGGTACTCTTAAGAATAATTTCATTTTGTTATAAGGAAGTTAAAGAGCCTCCTTGTTATATTCACAGCAATTTGTCCAAAATAATTTGGTATTTCAAAAACAAATGACAATAATGTAGATGGATTCTTCAGGATCATGAATAGATCATGTCGTTTTACCATAGTTGCCAAGTGGTTGGAGGTAGCATACCTGAAAGTGTATGTTTGTGTTTGTTGTATTTTTTCACATTTTGTGAACAAAGCACATTTATTAAAATTTTAAATTTTCTAAGATTCTTTGTCTGTTACTTATAAAATGAAAGTTTTGTCATCTTTAGTGTATCTCACTAAATAATTTCAGAATTGAGAATAAATTCAGATCCTGACTATTAATATTTTTCCAACTAGATCTTACCTGATCAGATTCCTTAACTTCAAAAATGGCATCACTGAGATTCAGAGAATTCAAGCGGCTTCTCCATTGTCCTGCATCACCATTCTGTTTACAACAGATAGTAGGGTAAATTCCCAGTTCACCATGTCAGCTATATAATTAACATATCTCTTCTTTTATGGTAGCAGTCAGCTTTGTCATGAAGTGAAATACTTTTAGTGAGTAGTTGTTTCTACCATGTGCAGAGTGACAGCAGATATTGGGGGTGTTTACACCACCTGCTTTCATGGAGCTCATGATCTAATGGAAAAGACAAGCTTGTATTTAGGAATGACTTCCTACTCTTTCAACAACTTTGCTTATGCTTAAAATTTTTAATTTGCTTCCCAGAAATGAAATAAGATTTTTAAAAGGAGGGGGCTTTAAACACAATGAAATTTATTGAGCAAATGACAAATACATTGTATATAAGAGGAATATATAGTACACACATACACACCAGTCAAAATTTTGCTCCATTTCCCATTCTTGGGAGCATAGCACACTGGTAGGATTCCTCTAAAAGATCAGGAGAATATAGATTTAAAATTAGGCTAGAAATTTATCTTAGAGAATGTCCTTTAGCATATTCAGTGCCTTGGGTTCAAGCCCAGCAGTACTACATTATTTTTTTTCTCTTAGTGCTGCAGATTCTTAGTTAACAAAGGTAGAAAACAAAATTCTGTTATTATTCCAAGAACAGCAAAAAGATTTATGATAATGATGTTTTGTAGGAGCCTGTGCAATATTTCATGATTTAAAAAACCTTATCTATAATCCATTGCAAACACAAAACTGTCCAAAAATGTTAGTAGTGGTCTGTGCTAAACAATACCCAAAGAATAGACACTAAAAAATTGTTGTTTTGTCCTGTGGTTCAGGCTACTCTTGAACCTGGCAGTTCTCCTGCTTCTGTGAGCTAGGATCATAAGTGTGAGTCATATAGCCAAACTAAGTTTAACTCTCCTCTCTTTCTCCTTTCCCTCTCCTCCTCCTGTGCCTCTTCCCCCACCCCCCCCCCATGCTATTTATCAACCCCCAGGGCCTTGTTCATGCTTGTGTGCTTTTGCAAGTATTTTGCCACTGAAGTTACATCCCCCAGCCTAATACTTGTTTTACAAAAACATTTTTTCTTTTACTCCAATTGTGCTGAGCACTTACTTTCTCCTCCAAAGAAGAAAGTAGTAGGTATCTAGCTGTATTTTGTGAGGCATGATGGGAGAACACTGGAAATAAGTGACTGGGAGCTTATATGATTGAGAGACATAGGATAAGAACATAGCTCAGAGAAGAACTAGCTCAGCAATTGCTATCCTGTGTCTACAGCTTAAAGAGGAAGTATTTACACTTTGCAGGAGGTACAGAACCCAGCAAACTGTATCAGTGTGGATACTTGTGATTTCATTGAAGTCCTAGCTATTGGACAGTTTCACGGTCTTCACAGGTTTACACAACAGGCCTAGTCTGGGTTTGGAAAATAATCTTACATTATCTTAGTGAGCCATCAAGATGTTATAGCAAGGAAAACAATGCCTGAATTCACTGCATAATCAGAAATAACTACACATTTTCATCCTGCTTCAGTGGCTCAGGGGCTAGCTTCTTCATGAATACAAGTTGGTCTAGAAGTGTGACTGTGACCCAACTCCTGAACTATACAAGATCCGTGTTGGGACATCTATAGGGACAGATACCCAGGACATCAAGGAGCTTGCTCTCTGAGACCAGTGTTGTGGCTGACTGCCCACACACTAAATGCCACCCCTCTTGTTTGGGGCCAGATGCAGAAGCCTGTTACGGAGAAGGGTGAGGAGTTCACACTGTTGCTCTACAGAAACAGCATTGACAACCCTCTATGCTATAGCATTTTCTTTTCCTACAGGTTTACACAGCCAGAATAGTGCTCCCTAAAGGAACCCTGACTGGGTCCAGTATTAGTCCCATTTCTGAGGAGACACTATCAGGAAAGGGGCATAGAGCAGGATGCCACAGTTCTTGCTGCTGCCCCACCTACATGGTTCTCACTCCCACGTAGGCACCACACCTTGTCTGACCATGCATTGCTGGCAGAACTTGGTGTGAGCACCATAGACCACGCTGCAGTGGCTGCCACTTCCAGATTGTGGACCTGTGCTAGGGAATAGCTGGAGGGCAAGTTCTTCATGCCCTGCTCACTGATGAGGACACCAATACCAGAGCCCCTTGCTAGTAGCAGAGCTTATATAACAGTCCACTACTGTTAGATGAGTAGCCACACATTGAGTACCCCACATCCACTACTGTCTGCAACACATCTGCCTAAATTTTGGCTTGACCCTCATTACTCTGCCACAGCAACATAGCCTGCCTTAGAAGCTATAGGATACCACACTAGAGTTAAATAGAATTAAAACCAAAGCCACACAACAAATGGACACCTGAAGACACATCTTCAGGAGAAAGTTGCTTATTTAAAAAGGCCACTCCATAAAAGTGGCAAAGGTAGATAATTCACCAAAGGCCCAAATCTCAATGTAGAGAAGAAGAAATACGTAAAAACAAGGGAATGTGATACCTCCAAAGGAATACACTAACTCTCTTACAACTTCCAAAAAAATTGAATGATATCCAAGAAAATACATATAAGGAGTTCAAAATGAAATTAGGAAGGCAATGTCATATATGAAAGCGAAAGTGAAAGGATTTTGAAAAGGAACTAAATATAAATCATGGAAACGAAGAGCTTAAAAAGGCAAATGACAAATATAGTTGAAAGTCCTGGGCAATAAGTATGAGATGTTACCTGAAAAATAATTCAGAAAAAGGAAGGTGCCACTCAATTGGTAGAGAACTTGCCTAAAAAACACAAGATCCCCAAGTCCCAAACTCAGCACTGCAGAGCAAAAAGAAAAAAAGAAGAAAAAAAATCTATAAATGTCAGTAGATAACAAAGGATGAATTAAAAAATATTATGATCATATATCTATATGTTCTACTGTTGAAACAACCAAATTTATGAAATAAATAGTATTCGAAATAGACTAAAATACAGTAGAAGATTTCAAGACCCTGCTTCTGGATGATGACAGATCATCAAAATATTAAAAAATAATAAAGAAACATCAGTTAAACTATACTTTGAGGTAAATGAACTTAAAGAAAAATTTACAGAACCTTCCATCCAACAGCTGAAGAACACTCACTTTTCATCAGCATATGAAACTTCCTCTAGAAAAAAACCCTATATTAAGCCACAAAAAATCCTAGTGAATTAAAAGGAAACAAACAAAAAAACCCAGAAGTCATGTGTCATGTTCTATATTTTGTACTTTTATCTTCTGTCAAACAAAAAAATCATTATTTCCTACATTTGTGTGTATACAATGTGATATTTCCACACATACATATTATGTATCTTAATAATAGTTACTCCTCTATTACTCTTTCCTACTCCGTCCTCTTGGATTTTATACAATTTTTAATATGTGTCATGCTATGTGCATTCATACCTCAATCATACTCACCCCTCATCATCCTGTCCTTTTATTCCTCCACCTGTTTCTACACATACACTGGTCCCTACCTGTAAAGTCCTTATTTTACGTTCATATCATTTCTCCTTCTTAGGTCTATATTCTTCATGTTAAAGAAAAAACGTGGTAATTTCTAACTCTAGCTTATTTGGCTTAATTTGATAATCTCCATTTCCATCTATTTTCTAGCAGATGATCTCAAAGAAATAGGGTGGGTAGAAATGAACCCTTCACTGTTAATATTCACCAGGTACTTTGATTAAACATGGTTAATCTTAAATAACTAAAGATTGATGAGAGCTGTCTGCTCCCTGACTTCTGGGTGGTGTCCTGCAAGGAAAACAAATCTTAGACATGTAAACAGTATACAGACAAGATTTTGTGGCAGAGTATTAAAGAGCAATCCAGATGAAGGGAGACATCTGAAGGGTGTCAGCTTTCTAGATTCAGCAGATTCTTTCACTACATCAATGCTAAGACAAAAGTGCCCATATAATATTCTAGCCTCTCATTTTACAATGAAACAATCTTTTTTCATTCTTTATGTTAACTAAAATACCTCCAGTGCCAATTTGCATAGTGATATTGAAAGCATTTGTGCATCCAGCTCTGTAGTAAAGATCCTAATTAGTGTCTTTCAAATGCTAATGATACACCCTGGAGTGTGTAAATTAAAGCTAACTTTAAAATATATCATCTCACAGAAATAGTGTGAAGTATACAAACAAGATAATAAGCATCAAGAAGACTTTCAAGGTCATAAGGCAGAGAATCATGTTTGAGGAAGAAGATGAAAAAACACTGGTTTTAACACAGGTATTAATACTAAGCAATAGAAAATACTATAACTAATTTAAGGAGAAAAGAAATGTAGTAGAGGATATTGAGTAGTTGAAAGGATTGCTAGCAGTGCAGGTCTGGACCAACATGGACAGAAATGACAACTGGCTAAATTTATACAGTGCCTATAAAAGGTTATAAAGAAATTCATGTAGACTACAATAAAATACAGAATTGTTGGAAGAGACTCTAGGATGGTCCTTTAAGCACAGGCAACTGGCATCCTTGAACCATTAATACTAAATACACATACACATTTAAGACTCTGAGGTGTTTCCATTGCTCCTGCAGTTATTTAGGATGTATAACTTTCTTTTCTCTTTTCTCTTTTTCCCTTTCTTTCTTTCTTTTCCTTTTCTTTCTTTTCTTTTTCTTTCTTTCTTTCTTTCGTGTGTGTGTGTGTGTGTGTGTGTGTGTGTGTGTGTGTGTGAATATCAGGTTCCTGCTGATATACACGAATGGTTGAACAAGTATTTGACATTTCAGTTTCAACTATTAGACTCCTAAGATGGGCAATTCAAATAGTGGGAGCTTCAAATAGTGGGCATCCAAATATAATACCAACAACATCTAAAGTGTCCATTGAAATCATATTGTATTGTAAGTGATGAGGATATTAAGGATAGTATGAATATTTTGCAGATGGTGAGGCCAGAATTAAAGATTTAAGACCTGGATAATGATTGTATTTAGAATTAGAAATCTAGAGAAAATGTGAATTCAATTTTCATCTGAGTCTGAGGAATGGTTCAACCCTACAGATTTGTCTCCCACAACAGATGTGCTTCCATTTATTAAATTTATTAAAGGAAAATTATGAATGTCAGACTCTGTTAAGGGGCACAGAAAAATATGTAGAAAATACTTATACAAAGTTGGTATAGGTAACTAGTGATTATTGAGAGCCCATAGTATAATGTAATCTTTTACAAATATTTGTGTCAATTCTACTTATCAATTATTGCACTAAGTTGATTAAATGGTGAACAAAATTTGACATGTCTCTTTCTTTAAAACAATGAGAGCAGGCTTGATTGCAGAGTTGGGCAATGTGTAGGAATTTCAGTTTAAGGTGAAAAGGGGCCAGAATACACAATTGTATTTATTTAAAGATTTCTTTCTCTGTGTGTGTTGCCTTGCTGGAAACCAGTGCCTTACGCATGCTAGGCAATATAACACCCTTAAGCCCTATTTAAGGATACTGAGCTTTACCCTAAAGGGATAAATCCATCCATAAGTTTTAAGGTATTTTTATGTACATTCTCACTAAATCCACACAATCACTCTAAAATAGGTGTATCAGTATTCATTTACATATAAGGAAAAATAAGGCTTTGAGATTATTTGGCATCTATAAGAGCTACAAGCAGTTGAAAATTTTTGGGAGAATAAAAGCTAGGCAGGCAGGAAGGACTTTTTGGAAAAAGAAGGGGAACTCATATTTTTGGTCTGGGCAACTTTCAGTCTTCTGAGTCTTTTCTCTCTAGGCTAACTGTGTACTCCGTTAAAATAAATACCTACTTTTAGCAAAAGAGCCTCATGAAACCACTTTGGCTTGAACCCTCCTTTGTCTATACCTGATCAGGTTCCTCATCCTCTATCATTCCTGGTTCTCTTCAACAGAATGACCTTAGAGTGGAGCCTAGCTCAGGCTTGTAATTCTAGCTACTTAGGAGGCTGAGATGTGAGGATTGTGGTTCGAAGCCAGGTGGGGTAGGAAAGTCCATGAGACTCCAATTAACAACTCAAAAGAAGCCAGAAGCCATGCTGAGCAAAAGAAGCTCAGGGACAGCAACCAGGCCCTGAGTTCAAGCCCCAAGACCTTCCCACCC
>NW_012267264.1:12167202-12213419 GCF_000151885.1 Dipodomys ordii
TTGTGTCCTCCTTCCTCCCACAGTTGGGCTGGCCTCCACATTGTGTCCTCCTTCCTCCCACAGTTGGGCTGGCCTCCACATTGTGTCCTCCTTCTTCCCACAGTTGGGCTGGCCTCCACATTGTGTCCTTCTTCCCACAGTTGGGGCTGGCCTCCACATTGTGTCCTCCTTCTTCCCACAGTTGGGCTGGCCTCCACATTGTGTCCTCCTTCCTCCCACAGTTGGGCTGGCCTCCACATTGTGTTCTCCTTCCTCCTACAGTTGGGCTGGCCTCCACATTGTGTCCTCCTTCTTCCCACAGTTGGGCTGGCCTGCACACTGTGTCTTCCTTCCCCCTAAAGTTGAGGGGTGCTGGCCGCCACATTGTGTTCTTCTTCTCCACCCCCCCCAAAGTTGAGGGGCTGCTGGAGGACCCCCGGCCCAACCTCCCCTTCACCCTAGGGAAGGGAGAAAGGAGTGTGCCTGTGAGGACTTCGATGTTGCCGGTGCCAACTTTTTCTTCTTTTTTTAAATAAGTTTTTTATTGTGCAAATACGGTAAAGAGGGGTTACAGTTACATGAGCAAGGTAATGAGCACATTTCCTATCACTTTCCCCTTACCGGTTGCCTCCTCCTTTGTTTTTCCCCACCATCCCTTCCCTCCCACCTCCACAACTACACTCCACCCTCCCTCTCCCCCCACAGCCTAACTGCCCAGGCTGTGATTTCTAGTCCCAGAAGTGGCAAAAAAAAAAAAAAAAAAAAAGGAAACATTCACTCACAAGAGATGGTGTCCAAAATTGGTGTGGTGGCCTGGGTGATAAGAAGTTGAGGGAACATTTAAGAACTATTTGGGAATGTTGGGCACTGGTGGCTCATGACTAATCCTAGCTACCCAGAAGGCTGAGATATAATGATCTTTTTCTAAGCCAGGCAGGGCAGAAAAATGTGTGAGATTCTTATAGCTACTAAAACCTACAAAAAAAAAACAAAACAAGAAAAGAAAAACAGAAGTAGAGCTGTGGTTCAAGTGGTAGAATGCTAGCCTTGAGCAAAAGAAGCTCAGGAGTAACACCCAGGCCCTGAGTTCAAACTCCCAAAATAAAAAAACATTTAAGGAGAAAAACAGACAGGAGGTTAAAATGGCAGTTGATGAAGAAGATAAGAAAGTTAATATTTGGTCATTTTCTTTCATGTGTGTGTTTGGGGGAGGACTGCCAAGGTTTGAACACACAACCAGCCACATACTAAACATGTTTTACTACTTATTTCTGTGCCCAGACTAATGACTTACAAAATAATTGTACGTTACCATCACTACTTAGCTTTCCCTATATAATGATTGCTTTTTCTGTGCCCAATTTTACCTGCCTCAAGAATAGTTGTCTACTAAATCATTAATGATAACAGACCAACTGAAAGGGTTGTAAAGGTTTATCATTTTGTTATTTTATTCTCTGAGATACTTATTTTTTGGAAGATCAGAACTGGGAGTTTGTAAATTAGCCATTTCAAACTACCTGACATGTGATTTTGGCCACTAAGAAGGTGGATGCAAATATTTTATAATGTGATGTATTGCACTTTATTAAATTTTATAATTCAAGATAATGGCAATAATTGAGATTTCTCAAATATAATAATATGTAGTGAGAAGATGTCTAGGCTTGGAATTAAGTATCCTAAAGATGAGCCTAGAATGAAGAATCTTCAAGAAAAACATGAAGGAGAGACCAATGAATTATTAAAAAATCTGGAGATTTGGCCTTTGAAAGCTATAGAAAGAAAAGATTCAAAAGATGAGAAGATTCAATAATGTTAGAGGTTATTTAAAGAATGTGTAGATTGGCCAGATATGGTATATCACATCTATAATCTGATACTCAGGAAGTGTAGGTAGGGGGATCTTGTTTTTAGGTCAGCTTGGGTAAAGATGGTATACAAAAGCAAAAGGAATAGGGAGTGGCTCAAGGAGGTCGAATTCAGTCTCCTGTCCATTATGTTTAGGAATTTGCCTATCATTTTGGAACCAGAAGGGCATTGGTACAGTGCGTACCCCCTGTTAGTGTTTTGAAATGAGTGGATAAGGAGTAAAGAGGGCAGATGATTGAACTTCGTAAAAGAGATGGGGATGAACAAGAATTGTTTTTGGTTTGGTAGTTGTGTTTCTTTACTATTTGCCATTGTAATGTTTTAAAGTGCTAAAGGGTAAAAGATAAAAGAGAAGAATGAGATGCTAGAAGAGGCAGAAATACTCACATTGCATTAACTTTAGAGAATGGAAGAAAACCAATTAGAATACTTAGGCATTTACATAGGTTTAGTTATAAAAAACACTTACTGAATATATGGAAGTAGAATTAGTAATAACACTCCAGAGCCCATAAGGTTCTTCAGTAACATACTTTTCCATCCAAATGAGTACTTTGGGGTTAATTCCAGCTTATCCTTTGTTCCTGTTCAGTCTGTTTATATTGCTGCTTAAGAAAGTATAAAGTAATCATGGAATAGTGGTGTGTGTGTGTGTGTGTGTGTGTGTGTGTGTGTGTGTGTGTGTGTGTGTGTGTGTGTGTGTGTGTGTGTGTGTGTTGATCAAACCGAGAGCCTTGTAATTGGTAGACGAGCTTTGTGCCACTGAGATATCCCTAGCCCTCAATTTACTTTTTGAATATTTGAATTCTTGAATATTGTGTGACCATAAGCTATTGCAATAGATGAGTTTTGTTTTGTTTTTTTACAACATACTGTAAATTTTGAAGATTTCCCTAGTGGATTGTTTAATCATTGTTTTCACCAATGTCATAGTTTAGCATAGTTTAGGTGGAACTAGTGGGAGTCACTGAAGTCGAGATAATTATCTGGATCCTCTAACCTAGGTCCAATAGCTTTTTCTTTTCCTTTTGCTTCTTTTGTTTGTTTGTTTTTTGTTGCTGTTACTCATGTGGCTTGAACTAAGCGCTTGGCTGCTGTTCCTGAGCTCTTTTGCTCAAGGCTAGTAGTGCCCTACCACTTTGAGCTACAGTTTCATTTCTGGTTTTCTGGTAGTTAATTGGAGATAAGAATCTTACACACTTTCTTGCCCAGGTTGGCTTTGAACTATGATCTTCAGAATCTTAGCCTCCTGAGTAGCTAGGTTTACAGACATGAGCCACCAGTACCAGCTTGCTGGCTTGCTTGCTTGCTTGCTTGGAAGAATCAAAAAAGTTTTTCATTTACCTTATCTTGGTCAGCATTCTAGTTTGTTTTCTTTTTAAGTTTTTGTCTTAAGAGGTTGAGGAATTGATCTGCTACAGATACAGTATTTAGATTTAAAATTAAGTTGATTATTACAGTAATGTACTTCAGAGATAAAAGTACAGGGGATGTTATGGTTCAAGATTAGGGAATAGGTAATTTTATTATAGTTAAATTTTATTTTTAGGTAACTATTAAAGAATGTAAAGAATGAGATTTTAGCATATTTTAGAACTGCCTTGTTAAAAGATGTAGGGATTTTAGTCAGGTGTAACTATTGCTATTTCTGTGTACTAGTACTTTTCAAATTGGAGGTACTGATAATGTTCCTGATTGTATTTAATTACTTTGTAGCTTTCCATTGTACTGGAAACATATGCTACTATTTACACCAGATTGAACATGGAAAAGAAAGTGGATTAGACAAATTCAAATTTCTTCTTCATCTCTGGAAGGGGAGGAAACATTGGTGGTGATTTAGTCATGCAGTTTTAGCAGGATGAGTAGGAAATAAGCATTTCTTATTTGACAAACTGTTGAGTTTCAACTGTTGAGTTCCTCTTGTAACTATAGAGCCAGAAACAGTTACTGTTAAGATGTTCAAATCAAATTTTAAACTGGATTGCAGAAAACCTTTGTCTCTTATTATTTTGTATAAAGAAGAATGTCAGAAAATATTGTGTAAAATTAATGCTCAAATATTTCTTCTTCTTTTTAGATCACTATAAAGAAAAATTCTGAGAAAATGTGGAATAGGAGTTACCAAGTCATTGGATTTGTTGAATGAAATACAAGAAGCTAAATTTTGTAACGTGGGGAAAAAACCTGAATTGCCAGAGTACATGTGTAAATCACTGCGTTACTGCTTTAGTCATTGTCTCTATCTAGCAATGACAAGACTGGAAGAAGTAAATAGAGAAGCAAACATGCATTCCTCAGTGCGGTATCTTGGCTATTTGGCCAGAATCAACTTATTAGTAGCTATATGCTTAGGCCTTTATGTAAGATGGGAAAAAACAGCAAATTCCCTAATTTTGGTAATTTTTATCCTTGGTCTTTTTGTTCTTGGAATTGCCAGCATCCTCTATTATTATTTTTCAATGGAAGCAGCAAGTTTAAGTCTCTCCAATCTTTGGTTTGGATTCTTGCTTGGGCTTCTGTGTTTTCTTGATAATTCATCCTTTAAGAATGATGTGAAAGAAGAATCAACAAAATACCTGCTTCTAACTTCCATAGTATTAAGGATATTATGCGCTTTAGTGGAGAGAATTTCTGGTTATGTCCGTCATCGACCCACTTTATTAACCACAGTAGAATTTCTGGAACTCGTTGGATTTGCCATTGCCAGCACAACTATGTTGGTAGAAATGTCTCTGAGTGTCATTTTACTTGTTGTAGCTTTGGCTCTGCTGATTATTGACCTGAGAATGAAATCTTTCCTAGCTATTCCAAATTTAATTATTTTTGCAGTATTGTTATTTTTTTTTTCACTGGAAACTCCAAAAAATGCAGTTGCTTTCGCGTGTTTTTTTATTTGTCTGGTTACTGATCCTTTCCTTGACATATATTTTAGTGGACTCTCAGTAATAGAAAGGTGGAAACCCTTTTTGTACCGTGGAAGAATTTGCAGAAGACTTTCGGTTGTTTCCATTGGAATGATTGAGCTTACATTTTTTATCCTTTCAGCATTTAAACTTAGAGACACTCATCTCTGGTATTTTGTAATACCAGGCTTTTCCATTTTTGGAATTTTTTGGATGATTTGCCATATTATTTTTCTTTTAACTCTTTGGGGATTCCATACCAAATTAAATGACTGCCATAAAGTATATTTTAACCACAGGGCAGAAAACAATAGCCTTGATAGAATCATGGCATCCAAAGGAATGCGTCATTTTTGCTTAATTTCAGAGCGATTAGTTTTTTTTAGTCTTCTTGCAACAGCAATTTTAGGAGCAGTTTCCTGGCAGGTAAGGTGATTATTGTTTTTTTTAATTATTAGTATCTGTGATATGTGGTAAAATAGTAGCTTCAAGTGTTGAAATTAGGATTGTACAGAGTCATGATTTCAAAAGGAGATTCTCTTTTGGTGCTTCTTTATTCTTCATGGAATTGAAGCACTGAACGTAATTTTGACAAGTTAATTTTATTTGATGGGGATCATCAAAGAGGCACCAAACTGTAAGGAATACTCAGTATGTTGCTTGATTCTCATTTTCAGATTTTTTTTTTATTAGTTACTCATTTTCCCATTAACAAGTTCTTTCATGGATTTGCACTGGAACAACTTTCCAGTAATGGATCCAAAATACCAAGAAAAAGAAAGCTTTTTTTTAGTATATCAGTTTGTCAGCTGTGGGCAGGATTCATGAAAATAGAAATAGTATAATCGAATTCATCATTTACCTTTCTTTTGTAAATCTTTGTATGTCATAACCGAGTCTTTATGTAATAATATAGAATAGCTTTGCTTTTCTATAGTTTACCAAGTTTAATAATGTTAGAACTAGCCAAGAGTATCATTCTAAGTCATTTACATCAGAGAGCTGGAATTTTACCATTTACTTCTGTTGTGTTTTATTCATAATCTCATTACAACTTTAAAGTGCAAAATTACAGCTGTTGTTTTCTACAATTTGTGTTATGTTCATTGAATGTGCTATTTTCTTTCCTCTTTTAATTTTTTTTCTAAAATAAGTTAGTTAGAAAGACAGTACCATAACATTTGCTGCTAACTTTGCAGTTCAGATATAGGGTTTTATGATAATTGATAATTCAGAGAAGGATAAAAGAGGGAAAGTATCCAGATACTTATGGAAACATTCTCCATGGTGCTTTCTTATAAGTTCTGCTTTTGAAATCTTGCACATGAGATTTTCTCATGCCTTTCCTTGCCAGCCATTGTCATTTCTAGATTCTACCAGAGTTTGAGCCAGATTTTTTGTAAAAAGACCTTTTGACCCAAACCAGAGACACAATAATCATAGCTGATTTCTCTGTTGGGGAAGGATTGACAATCACTGGGTATGACAGATGTCTTATCATCAGCCTTATATCCAGGGAAGAGATGAAATCTAAAAGTGGAGAACAGATTCATTTCTTTTTTTTTTTTTGGTCCAGACATGGGGCCTGAACTCTGGGCCTGAGCGCTGTCCCTCAGCTCTTCAGCTCAAGGCTAGCACTCTACCACTTGAGTCACAGCACCACTTCTGGCTTTTTTCTTTTTGCTTATGTGGTGCTGAGGAATCGAACCCAGGGCCTCAGGAATGCAAGGCAAGCACTCTACCACTGAGCCAACTTCCCAGCCCCCAGATTCATTTCTAATAAGATGGTGGGATCAGCCATATTACTTCATTTGATATAGGAGCAGTGAGTTTTCAAAACTGCTGAATCTGCTGCTCATATTTCATTATTTCTTTTTTTAAATTTTTTTATTATGAAAATACCGTACAGAGGGGTTACAATTACATGGGCAAGGTAATGAGTACATTTCTTATCAAGCATTGTTGCCTCCTCCTTTGTTTCCCCTTACCATCCCTTCCTATCTCACCCCCCCATACCTCTTTTTCTACAGTATTGAGTCATTATAGTCTAGATGAGAAGAGAAACACTCTTATTAATTATTTTATTACTTAATCCATTTGGTTTATAAGGGAATGAAATTTATGGCAGTTAAAAAAGCTAGAGCTAGGCGCTGTTGTATCAAGCATGTAATCCAAGCTACTCAGGAGGCTGAGATCTGAGGATCATGGATCAAAATCAGCCTGGGCAGGAAACTCCATGAGATTTATCTCTAATAAACCACTAGAAAACTGGAAGTGATGCTATGGCTCAAGTGGTAGAGCACTCGCCTTGAGCTGAAGAGCGCAGGGAAAGTACCCAGGCCCAGAGTACAAGGCCCATGACTGACCAAAAAACAAAACCCAAAAAGCTAGAAAGCTCAGTATTAATGTGTTGACATCTGCTAAGGAACTATGTCTCCCACGGCAGAAGGAGGGAAGGAAAGAAGAGAGATGGGTGATTAAAAGATCCAACTAATAGCCTCAAGCCCTTTATAATCAGCATTAATCCAGGACCAGAACACCATCCATTAGACTGCTTAACACTGTTTTACTTAGAATTAATGTAGCAGTTATTTCACAAATTTTAAGAAATAAGATGTAATGTGTTTTGCTTCTAAAAAATTTAAAGATAACTGTAAGTTTTATAAGTTAGCTCATCCATGTATGTCTCTTTTAACTTTATACTTGTTTTTAAATTATCATTACTGTTTTTATTCATGACATAGGGGTAGAATGCTTGTATCTGAATATACTTACACATACTATGTAGCATCGTTTTTTTTTTTATATATTTCTTTTAGACAACAAATGGAATCTTCCTGAGCATGTTTCTTATAGTTTTGCCATTGGAATCCATGGCCCATGGGCTCTTCCATGAACTGGGTAACTGTTTAGGAGGAACATCTGTTGGCTATGCTATTGTTATTCCTACCAACTTCTGCAGGTATTGTGAACTTAGTAATTGTATAAGTATGAATATAAAATATGGCAGTTTATTTTTCAAAACTTTTTAAGATGTAATTTTCCATTCTGTACTTCTTTAGTCCAAGATTTTAGAAAACTATCACTAGTAATAATGAATCTTAAGGGGTTAAATTTAAATATCTTGATTAAGTATGATTAGGTTGTATCATAGGTAGAAATGAGAAAATATGAAAAAAAAATTTCATGGAGAGATCCATATCTTAAGAAAACTTGGTGTGAATCAAAATGATATAAAATAGAGTATGTACTGGACTGTGTTTAGGTGCTACGAACCTTAAGTTTAATGGCAGTATCTATTCTGCCCATTTCAAACAAAATTTTAATGAAGAGCTAATGAGAATTTGAATTGAAGAACTTTCTGCACTCTGAAACATGATGTATAATCACCTGAAATTCAAAACATTAGTGATGAACTTGAATTATTTGATTACAGATTTATTACAAATATTTTTACCCCAAAATGTGTGGTTAAGCTATATGAATTTGAATATTCCTAAAATATTTAAATATCTAAATATATTTAAGTATCTAAAATAGTTCTTTGCCACTAGTGAGTTTTGATGTCCATGTTTTCTTCATAGCTCTCTGGGGTATGGAAAGGATATATTTAAACCTAATAGTGTTTTTATCTTTATTTTGAATATTTTCTAAAGCTCCCCAATAGTTCATAGTAAATGCATTCTTTTATGTTAAAGATTTGATAAAAGGTTGAAATTTGTGATGAAAAGTGAAAGCGTCCCACAAAGTAAGATGTAGCAATTCTAAAGAAACAGTGTGTGGAAATAGTAATATGTAGTTAGATTCTGTTACAATTTTTGTATATCACTTATTCTTTTAGTTTTTGTGACCATTAAGTGTTCCAAATATGGAACAGAATATTTTACTTTAATAAAATCTCAAGTGTTTCTAGAATGGTATTTATAGCACATGAAGCAAAAAATTTAAAAATTTCCACATTCCTAAGAGAAATAAACTCCTGTTCTGGATGAACATGATGATTTATATTTCTCCCCAACCCTGATAGTATTTCCTTTCTGCTAAGTATAAAAGTTAGTTAATGTGGGCTGGGAAGGTGGCTCAGTGGTAGAGTGCTTGCCTTGCATGCCTGAGGCCCTGGGTTCAATTCCTCAGCACCACATAAGCAAAGAGAAAAAAAGCCGGAAGTGGTGCTGTGGCTCAAGTGGTAGAGCGCTAGCCTTGAGCTGAAGAGCTCAGGGACAGCACCCAGGCCCAGAGTTCAGGCTCCACGACCGGACCCCCCCAAAAAAAAGTTAGTTAATATGTTTACTTGGGTATCCTATGTTCCAGGATCCTATCTAAGTCTTTAATTAGTACAGTGTTATAAGATAATGGACCTTTATTTATTTTTTTGTCAGTCATGGGGCTTGAACTCTGGGCCTGGGTGCTGTCCCTCAGCTCTTCAGCTCAAGGCTAGCGCTCTACCACTTGAGCCACAGTGCCACTTCTGGTTTCCTGGTGGTTTACTGGAGATAAGAGTCTCATGGCTTTTCCTGCCTGGGCTGGCTTTGAACCATGATCGATCCTCAGATCTCAGCCTCCTGAATAGCTAGGATTACAGGCATGAACCACCGGCACCTGACTTGGACCTAAATTTTAATAATCATTTTTAAATTATATTTACAAGTAGATAATTTCTCCTACCATTATATATCTTAAGTTGGTGCAATTTGAGCACAAGTTTATAAACACCCTGTGTTTTTCAGCATCTATATTTTAGTTTGTAACTTTATTCTGAAGAATAAAAATTTTTCTCCAGGTGTCCTTGAAATAGTGTATTCCTACCTTTGAAAATTATTCCTATTACTTAGTAAGAAAATTAACATAAGGAATAATCTATCTTAGATAGAAGTTGACATACAATCTATCTGAAAAGTATTCTCCTAGCCTTTAGCTTTTGTTCTATTGATTGGAATTGAATTTTTGGAAGCCAAATTTTGTGACATAGAATACTTGCTAAACCTGCAAATAATTTCTTTTCTTCTTCTTCAGTCCTGATGGTCAGCCAACATTGCTTCCACCAGAACATGTACAGGAGTTAAATTTGAGATCTACTGGTATGCTGAATGCCATCCAAAGATTTTTTGCATATCATATGATTGAGACCTATGGATGTGACTATTCCACGAGTGGACTATCTCTTGATACTCTACATTCCAAATTGAAAGCTTTCCTTGAACTTCGGACTGTAGATGGACCTAGACATGATACGTATGTTTTATATTATAGTGGGCACACCCATGGCTCAGGAGAGTGGGCACTAGCAGGTAAATCCACCTTTGTCAATTTTACTATTCTGAAGGTACACCTGTTCATTCAGTTTCTCATTTGACTGTTTCTTTCTTTCTTTTTTTTTAAATAATATATAACGAAGGTTTGAATATTGTAGAATTTATAGAGAAAAAGTCTGCTTTGTTTGAGACTTAAAGTTTCCTTTAAAGTATTAAAAACCATATTCTTAAATATGATTACATGTTTTAGAAGCCAGTGTCATTGACTAGTATTTTGAAGTCCTTAAATGTGCACTGCCATAGTCAGCTGTGTAAGAAAATAATTTTGAAAGTAAGCTTTTTGTGTGTATTTACATGAAAAATTTATGCTCTGATATTTCTCAAAAACCTTACTTCTTTGTCTTCAGTATTATGAAATTTATTTCAAATATTTTAAGGTAGATTTGGAAATAAATTTAGCCTTTAAGTTTTACTGTTGTTTATATCAGCTTTCTTCTTTCCTAGGAAAAGTAAAAGATACCAAAGATAAATCATTTATAAATCAGTGTTGTTAGAATAACTATGAAACAATTTAAAGGTATAATTTTGGTAAAGATATAGTCATCCCCCCGTTCAGGAATGATACCTTTATATTTTTTGAAACATACTACCAAGGAATTGACCATTATACAATTCCTGTGCTGTCCAAGAAAATTTGTTCCTGTGTAACTTTATCTTAGAGATTATTGTAAAAAATAAGATAAAAATAAGAAGCATAGCTTGGCACAGCCCTCCCTTACGCACAGTAAAGCAATTGCTTACCATGGTGCCTGGCCTGCAGCACCTGGCTCACTTTCAGGTATGAGATTGAGCCAGAACACTTCTCAGTAAGTCTATACCCAGGCCTGCCTTCAACACAGCCCTCTAAGACCAATTCTGTCTTGAAATAGAATTGAACACCTCTACTCTGAAGAAAATGCTTTATGCCAAACCAGGTGAAAAAGAACTTTAAGCCCTGATAATTTCTCAAAGTTATTTTTCTAGTACTTTTGAAGTAAAAAACCATCATGACTGGATTTTACTTTAGTTATAAGTTAAAAGCAGGTCCCAATACCATGGGAAATAAAATTTCCTCTTTTGTCCCCCACTTTTACTCACAGTACTTTTTAGAATAGTCTTCCTACATTTATGGTGTTTCATAATATGAAGCCTGGTATTTTTGTATCTTTGCTTTAGGGTAAAAAACAATTATGATGATTATAAGAGAGATAGAAATAAATGAAAAAGTGTAGATAATCTATAAAGCAGTTTATTACAGATAAACAAAGCCTTTAAAAAGCAGTCTCAATTATTTGAAATGCATCAGATGGCTGTTTTCTGACATAAATGTAAGTACTTTGTGTCTGGGCCAAAAGCCAAACACAGCATAGAACCTATTCATATAAGAAAACAGGCAAAACAAAACGGAAAAGAAGCAATTTTAAAACTTTAATGCTGCTTTTTTTGTTGATGTCTAAAGAGCATTTATATAAGAGAATTGGGTAAAATTACCTAATGAATGTTGAAATAGTTGTGCATGTCATGTGAAGCAGTGATACTTTTTGGCAGACAAAATGTGTATAATAGCACTTGTAATCTGTGTCATCTTCTGATTTCTACTAAAGAAATTAAATGAGATGGAAAAATAAATATTTGATGATATTAAAAAAAAGTATTTTCTGGAGATATTGACAAAGCAACACTTTAGTAATAAGAACAGACCCTTCAGCAAAGTAACAGGCTATAAAATAAACATACAAAAACTTTTCTATACCCCAGTAACGAACATTCTGATAAAGAAATTAGTGTAATGCTATTCATAGTAGTCTCACAAGAGACAAAACAAGCCAGGTGCTATGGCTCACACACCAGTAATCCTAGCCACTCAGGGGGCTGAGATCTGAAGAACCCGTTTCAAAGTCAGCTTGGACAGGAAAGTTCATGAGTCTCTTATCTCCAGTTAACTACCGAAAAGCTGGAAGTGGAGGTTATATCTCAAGTGATGAGAGCTAGCTCTGAGCAAAACAAGAGTTCAAGAACAGGACCCTGGCCCTGAGCTCAAATCCTAGGTCCAGCACCAAAAAAAAAAAAAAGACAAAACAAAAAACCTAGAATAAAGTTAAGTTAGACCTCTACCATGAAAAGTACAAACATATTTGAAGAAGACACTAGAATGGAAAGACTGTCTATGTTTATGGATTGGGAGAGTAAATATTGTCAAAATGGTATACTCCACAAATGGTCTACAAATTCAGTGCACACCTCATGAAAATACTGAGTATATTCTATATAGAACTAGAAAACAAAACTAAAAATTATATAGAAACCTATAAAATTATATAGGTCAAGTACTCTTGACCTAAAAGAGCTTGCTTTTAGTATTATAGGACAGTACTGTATTATACTTGTCTGAATGTTAAGTGTCTTGTTCTTACTTTATGATACAGAGTAGTGACTAGCTTTACCAGAGGTGGTTTTAATGGTGTTACTCCAAAATATTCTGTTTCCAGATGACTCTTGGGATGCTAATAGAAAATAGTGCCAGCTACTACAATAATAACAGAACTTTACTATTTTGTTTGGTGATTTTTTTTTCTTAACCTTTTTTGTTTTTCATTTTTTATGGAGTATACTAGCAGACTATCATTTCAAATAACAGCAGAATGTAGAAAAGCAGTTGGTGTTAATGGTACATTAAGAATTCTGATATTCTTTTCATATATATATATATATATGTTGAATTTTTGGAAACTTTAGTTGGAAAAAGTTTGCAAGTTTACCATGTTAAGTATACATTTTACAGAAATTAGCATCCATATTGGTCTAGAAACATTACACAATATTTTTTCTATTTGGATGGGCATAATGTACTCTATTAAATAAGGTCTTATCTATGTGGATAATCATAGAAACTAATAAAATACTGTAATTAAACAAACATATACCCATCAAAATAACTAATGTTTAAATGTTATATCCTTTAAAGTGAAAATTAATGTAAAAATGAGACAGAAAGTAATGTGAGAGATACAAAGCCTACCTACTGGAAATTAGGTTTCTAGGTTATTTGCTTTACACTTGTATTTCTTTGTAATTCTTTAAATATTTTAGGTTCAGACTGATTTCAATATAAACTCATTCTTAAAACTTTTCTTGATATAAGAAGAATGTATTTTTCTTTCACTTAGTAGGGTCCTACTTACCAATGAAGAACCATTGATATATCAATTGATCTAGAACAGAAGTCATCAGAGTTCCTATATAGAGCCAGGTATTTGGGGACTGATACATTTTAGGCTACAAGATCACCGCTCAACACTGACCTTGCAGTGTGAGTGCAGCCATAGACAGAATATGACTAAGTGTGATTGTAAAAATGACCTTTGTTTTGGAATTCCTGTTTGGTGTTAGGTTGAATTTGGTTTCCAGTATTTCCCTAAGTAATTACATGATCATCTTCCAAAATAGTGTATGCTTCATGATTAGACTCTTTAGAGAAACAATATGGTAAAGAACATTTTAAAATTATTAGTTTATTGTTTCAAAGCATAATCAAGTGTTAGTTTTGGCAATCATGTGAAATTTAAATTTCCTATAATTTCTATTTGTCACAAAAGTTTGATTTTTTTCACCTATATAAAAACAAACTTTACAGCTTTCAGAGAGCTATAGTTTGCTACCCTAAGATAGAATATTTGCTTTTGTATATACTTTTATTTTACTAAATCTTACTATGGTCCTCTACTTGCAGCAATTCATCTAATTTTCCCCCCTGCTTTCTAACAGCGTAAGTCATGT
Organism: Dipodomys ordii; assembly: GCF_000151885.1. NCBI lineage: Eukaryota > Metazoa > Chordata > Mammalia > Rodentia > Heteromyidae > Dipodomys > Dipodomys ordii. The sequence continues at coordinate 12,181,028 of NW_012267264.1, forward strand.
TAATAGAAATAGCATTTTAATAGAAAGTGTGTTTCAAATTTTGATTAGGGTAGCAATATTATTATGGTAACTTCTAGAGATTCTGGATAGAGTCACTCAGCTACAGTCAATTGGTGTTATACAGTATACTGTGATGATCTTCAGTAGGTGAGCTATTAAATAAATCTTGACTTAACAGCATTTTAAATTTAGAATGAGTTTATGAGGATTTATCCCCATTATGAGTTAAAGAGCATATGTATATAAAACTGTTTTGAAAGCTGAAGCATGTTTTGTGTAAGTAATAAGTAATTTTTTAACTTTAATTTGAAAATCTATTTGAAAAATACCTTTTGAAAACACATTTTAGATATATCTTTAAATTTTCAGCAGCTTTTTTTGCTTACATATTTAATTCTAAGAACTTGAAGAAATGGAATTCTTTATAAATTATTGTTTATTTAAATATTTTTCTTGTCCTCAGGTGGAGACATACTTCGCCTTGACACACTTTTAGAATGGTGGAGAGAAAAGAATGGTTCCTTTTGCTCCCGGCTTATCATCATATTGGACAGTGAGAATTCAACCCCTTGGGTAAAAGAAGTGAGAAAGATTAATGACCAGTATATTGCAGTGCAAGGAGCAGAGCTAGCAAAGACAGTAGATATCGAAGAAGCTGACCCACCACAGCTGGGTGACTTTACAAAAGACTGGGTAGAATACAACTGCAACTCCATTAATAATATTTGCTGGACTGAAAAAGGACGTACTGTGAAAGCAATATATGGTGTGTCAAAACGGTGGAGTGACTACACTCTGCACTTGCCAACAGGAAGTGATGTGGCCAAGCATTGGATGTTACACTTTCCTCGTATTACATACCCATTAGTGCATCTGGCAAATTGGTTATGTGGTCTAAACCTTTTTTGGATCTGCAAAACTTGTTTTAGGTGCTTGAAAAGACTGAAAATGAGTTGGTTTCTTCCAACTGTGCTGGACACAGGACAAGGCTTTAAACTTGTCAAATCTTAATTTGAACCCCAAGAGGGGAATGTTATTCAAAGTTCATGTTACCAATTATCATTAACTTGTCATTTTTGTATGCTTTATTTTTTATTTGTGGAAGATACCTTGCTACTTTTTGTAGCTGCTCTCACTTTGTCTTTTTCAAGTAATTATGGCAACTGTAAGGTGTTGGGAATAAAAATTATTTAAAAGTAAGTAGAGTCATAAATGCTGACTCCAAATGTACAAGAGAAATGAATAACAGTGCACTCAGGAATGTTTGCTTTGCCTGATTAGAAAAAATAACAAAAGTTTTCTCTGGAATGGCCACTGAAAAATTATTAATGCCTTATTTTCTAGGCATATATTAGAGAATGTAGGCCAGACAAATGTTTGTGCCTCTTAAGAAAACTACCAATTTACTAACAGAAGATTCTTGTTTGTGAACAGTAGGTTGACCTTCAAGAACATTTGAAGAACTATTCTTATAAAAGGCAGAGATCTGCTTATACTAAATGCAAAATTCCCTGATAATCTAGCACATTCAAATGTCTTGGTTGTGACTTGTTACCAGTATAGCAGAGAAGCCAAAATTACTTTTTAGGCCAAAACATTTTTTATGCAGGTAAGGGCCTGCAAGTTGTTCCTTCATGCATTGTTTAAAGCCTCTGAAAACACTGGTAATTTTAAGAGTCTTTCTCAGGGTAATTTAGTGTTTTCTTAATGAATAGCGTTTCCAGCCACGAATTCTCTCTAAATGAATTGCCTTGCTTTTCAAGAAGTATTCTTATAAAAGAAATTTAGCCATTCCTCATGGACTAAATCAGTCTATTTTAACTTTTCAGAAAATATTTTGATCTCTGTGGAGTTAATGCTCTGCCAGGAAAACTGGTTTTTAGATTCCCATTTGTGATATTTTTTTCTATTGAAGGTCAAAGATAGGTCATATTTTTCTTGTATACCTATAATGTATTATGTGAAAAAAGTATTCATGAATAATCGACATTTTGTTAAGTATAATGGTGTGGCTGTAATTTTTAAAACTTAATTCAATGTTTTGTCAGAGTAAAGCAGGCACTGATTAAAGTATATGTTAGGCACTGATTAAAGTATATGCTAAGAAGTAATTCATTTCTTTTTCCCATCCAATAATCCTTAGATTCTAAATTTTCATCTTTGAGAAATAAGAGGGGAATATTATTGGGAGATAAAACTAGTCTTCATTGTTCAAATGACTTTTCACCATTGAAGCCAATTTATCAGCCTCAGAGGAAATAATGCCTCTACCATTTTCTACTGGTGACTTGAAAATTGTAGTTTTGTTAGGAAGAAATCTCTTAAAGTGTCAGGGAAATTGCATACCACTCTCTATGCAGTATTGTTACAGTACAATTATTTTTATGTTTTAAATATGATTTTCCTAATGCTTTGAATAAATATTGTTAAAAATTAATTTTTCATTTAATACACATTAACAGTTTCTGGATATTTTAGGTTATTAAAGTAAAGTTATAAAACTACCCATGTTTTAGAATTCTGTGTTTGGTGACAGGTTGACTTGAATTTCCAGTATTTGGATAAGTGCTCACATTAGCATTATCCAAATGAAATAGTGTAATGTTTCATGATCGCTTCAGAAATAATGTAGCAGGAAATCCATGTTTTAAAGTTATTTATTGGTTAAAAAAGCAATGCTTAGTAAAATATCCTTTAAAATGTGTCAGCAAATTAACTAAAGTAAATGTATTGGCTCTGAGAAAGCCAAACATAAAAGTTTATTCTGCATTTTTACAAGTAGTACTAATACTATTACACTTAAAAGAGCAGTTTTACAGCCATAAATCTAACTTTTTAGTTTATAATTTCTATGAAAAGAAAATACCAAAAACTGTCTTTGCACTAAAAATGTAACTTGAGCTAATTTATTTACTAAAAAGTTATAGATTTCCTACTTTATTGAATTTTTCTGTTCAAATAAAAGAAACTATAAATGAATCTTTGGGATGGTATCCTAAATTAAAGTTGACAACTTAAAAGTATAATGTCACAGTAAAGAGAAGGAACATAAGAACATAATACATAATTTTACCTAAAAATTAAAATATAGATCCAACAATTGATGAGAATCATGTCTCTGTCATTTTTCATGTTGTATATTTATGAAGGAGTTGAAGTGAAAGGAATTATTTTAGGGCAAGAATTTACTATTCTAAAAAGATATGCCATCACAATATTTTTTCTACAAACATTTTCAGATTTCGGGGCTGGGAAGGTGGCTCAGTGGTAGAGCGCTTGCCTTGCATGCATGTGGCCCTGGGTTTGATTCTTCAGCATCACATAAGCAGGAAAAAAAAAGCCGGAAGTGGCTCTGTGGCTCAAGTGGTAGAGCGCTAGCCTTGAGCTGAAGAACTGAGGGACAGTGCCCTGGCCCAGAGTTCAGGCCCCATAACCGGACCCCCCCAAAAAAATTCAGATTTTTCCTCATATCGTACTTTGCTAAAAATCATAAAAATGATAAAATCTAAAAACTTTTTTTTTTTTTTGGCAGTCCTGGTGCTTTAAATCAGGGCCTGGGCACTGTCCCTGAGCTTCTTTGTCTCAAGGCTAGCACTCTACCACTTGAGTCACTTGCCACTTCTGGCTTCTTCTGTTTATGTGGTACTGAGGAATTGAACCCAAAGCTTCATGCATGCTAGGCCAGCGCTCCATCAGATTCCCACATTCCCAGCCTTAAAAACTTCTTTTTAAAGTGTAGACCATTGTAGTATAAATTGAGGAGTCAAGTTCCTTCTCTCTCCTCCATCTTTTTGTTAGGCTATTCAAACCTTTTATGTATCTGAGCAGATGCTCCTTATCTGAAATCCTGAAGGCAAGTGCAGTAGATTTACAAGCTCACAGCCAGCCTGTGCTACATAGCAAGGCCCTGTGTCATACAAAAATTTTTGTTTGTTTTAGTTTGTTTTCGGCTAAAATCTTCCTCCCTAGACATGTTGGATTTGTTCTTACATAGATCTTTATAAGTTCAAAACCCTATGGAAAAGACTATTTTATAATCAGTTTATAAATTCTATACCTAAAAATCCCTCTATTAATAAAAATCCATGTATTTAGTGCGTTGGTAGTTTTGAGTAAATTTTTGAGCCCATTTGTAACTTTTGTTAGTAATTTTGGGTGCCCAAGTACTGCTTTAAATATGTATTCTTTAACATTGAGAGCTCAGTCTCTTGAAGTATTATTCTGCAGTATCTTTCCATAGGTGATGTAGTTAATGTTCTGTATGCCAGAATAAAATGATTTAATTTTTAAAATGTGATTAGATGAATTTAAGGGTAAACACCCAAAGGAGTTTGATTGCTCAGTACTTTTAAATGTCTGTATTGGAAATTACTACTGTCATATTCCTATTTTAGTATATAAACCTTGGTAATTTAAAATACTTTCTGTACATAGTTAACAAGAAGAGTGCCCTGTCCTTAACAGGAGGCATCTAAAATATATTTTTGACCAATGAATTCAAAAATCTTAAATAGAAATTGGAATAACTTGATTATAATTTACGTTTTCTTTTAAATTCTATTGGTGGATATTATTTCCAGATCTTCATTAATCAAAGGAAAGGAAAACCAACGTCACCTTTAAGTCAAAAGAATAAATAAATACCAAGTTTAGGAAAGAAAAATATCTACCTCAGGTTTGGATAAGCAAAACTGACGTCACTAACAAGTCTTTTTGCAGTTGAGACCATTTATGTCAAGATTATAGTATGACCACCTTCTATTCATATCCCCAGTTTTAATTACGTATAGACAGGACATTGATCACAAACGGAACTTATGAAGTTCTGATAAAAGAATTTGGGCACATTATTGGCAACTAAATTATAAAGTCAGAAATTTAAGCCTACTGCCATAAATAAAACAAAAATGGGACACTAAAATTCTTTCATTTTTAGAATGTTATGCCTATTTGCAATATATAAAACCAAATATGAAACTGAAATCTAAGCAATAATTGTTTTGATCAGTATTCTGTTTATAATGCAATCCATATTTCTGTTTATCAGGAAATACCCATTACTTAGACCAGAGTGGATTCAAAATCCAAACTTGATAAATGAAGTTACTAAAATATAAAAAAGCCATTTTGATTGATTAAAAATATCAAATACATAAGTTATTTTATGTGATGACCTCACAATACTTTCTAAGTTTGAATTTAATTAGGAAGGGTAGTTATTTTTAGCAAACTTCTGTTATTTGATGTAGACCTAAAAAAAGGCTGATTTATTCCAAATTATAGATTTTTAACACTGCCAGAGAAGTGAGGATTGGAGTGTACAAAGTTTATGTTAAATAAAAATAATTTTAAAAATCAAAACACCTGCAGGTGTATTGATGAACAAATATTTCATTCACTTGTAATACAAATGATAACATTTCAGAGCAGTTTTAAACTTGCCGTGGGTCATTTATTTTATTTTCCTTACCACACTGAAGAATTTTTGGATACAATTTTGGAGGTTAATGATACAGAAAAGTGTGTGTGTGTGTGTGCGTGTGTGTGCGCGCGTGCGCACGTACACCCTGATCCCAGGGCTTGAACTCAAGGTCTGGTCCTGACCTGCTTTTGCTCAAGGATAGTGCTCTACTACTTGAGCCACAGCTCTACTTCTGGCATTTTTTTATACTTTGTTGGAAATAAGAATCATGAACTTTGCTGTTCAGACTGGCTTTGAACCAGGATCCTCAGATTTCAGCCTCCAGAGTAGCTAAGATTAAAGGTGTGAGGTACTGGCTCAAGCCCATACAGAGTATTTTTTTAGAAGTAAGTTTACTGTATGACTTGGTATATTAATAGAACATATTATTTTCATGGAACAGGTTGCACACATATATATGTTTGTGCATGTATATATATACATACATATATAAACATATATGTATATATATATATGTGTGTTTATATACATACATATATAAACATATATGTATATATATATATATGTGTGTTTTGGAATTCAGATGGATGTAATGCAGTTTTATAATAGGTATTTCTAAGTCTTCTATACTACTTAAAATGGTTCCTTGATCTAACAATAAAGATTGGTAAGAAAAATGGGGTGGGGATTTAAATTTGCAATACACATTAAAGAGCACTGGTATCTGGTGTCTCCTTTCTAACTGGAATAGATAATCCTCTTTTCAATCTTTACCTTTGGATTTCCTTGTCAATTCTGTGAAATTTATGTTTTCAGTCTTAAATGACATTTTCCCCTCAGAATATTCTAGAGTTTTTTTTTAAACTCTAGTGAAATCTTTCTCAGTTCTACACCACAAAGACAACACACAAGTATCCATACATATTTAGTCTCCAGATTTCCAATTTTCTTTGTTTTTCCTATCCATGGAAATCTGCGATCCACTCTATTGGCAATCATGTTCTTACCGACTCACCAATGATCTCCCTGTTGTCAAAAATGAAGATTATTTTAGTTAATCTCTAGAGAATGTATTAATTATTTCTCTTCTCCATCTTTGGCCTATGGTCTCCATCTATGATTTTAATTCTTTTTTCCATCTTTGGCCTATGGTTTTCATCTATGTTTCCTCTGGACACATCTTAGCATTTTGATATGTTTTACCAAACCACCTTTTCTGCTTGGTATATTAACCCCCAGACTTTTTTTTTTTTTGGGTCCAGTCGTGGGGTCTGAACTCGGCCGGGGCGCTGTCCCTCAGCTCTTCAGCTCAAGGTTAGTGCTACCACTTGAGCCACAGCACCACTTCTGGCTTTTTTTTTTCTTTTTGCTTATGTGGTGCTGAGGAACCGAACCCTGGGCCTCATGCATGCAAGGCAAGCGCTCTACCACTGAGCCACCTTCCCAGCCCAACCCCCAGACTTTTTCACCTCCCAGACTTTCTTCACTGACTGTTCCCTCAACTACCTTCAGTAACCTTATTCACATTCAGAAGTTCAGCCACATCCTAATGATTGCTTTTTTTGTTTGTTTGTTTAAACAGGCTTGATTCACTTTACTATTCTTGTATAAAATTGTGTGTTGTAGCCACGGCTGGAGCCTGGGTCCTCTGCGCGGAGACTCTGGTGTGGGTTTTCACATGATGGTCAAGCGAATTCCTGATATGGCGATTTGGATGAATATGGTCTCTTTCCAGAGGTCAGGTAACTGTTGGTCTTGGAGATGGCATCAAAGGTGGCTTTGGCGAAGTTGCCCAAGGGAGCAGGACAGCCCCTGGCTGAGGTGTAGCAGTCATCAATACAGCCATCAACTGCAGCTTCTTGGGAACAGGAGCTGACATCACGATCCCAGTGCTCTGGGGGCGGGGATGAGGCGCACCAGCACAGAACCCAGCGGCTGTCACCTTGCATGGGACAGTGTGAGGCTTGCCAATCTTGTTCCCCCCAGTAGCCCCGCCGCACAATGGAGCCAAGATGATGGATGGCCCCTAGGATGACAGTGGCAACCTCCTTGGAGCACTTAACACCCAGATGGACATGGCCTTTGTAGTCGCCAATGGCTACAAATGCCTTGAAGCTGGTGCGCTGGCCAGCCCCAGTCTGCTTCTGCATGGGCCTTATCTTCAACCCCGCATCCGCATCCTTGAGTGACGCCCCCAGGAAGAAGTCAATAATCTCAGACTCCTTGATGGGCAGGGAGGAAAGAGAGATCTCCAAAGACTTTGATCTTCGTGTCCTTAACCCGGCGGCCCAGTTTGGTGATGGGGATCCATTCCTTGTTTTCGGCCTTGTCTTTCTCTAAGAGCCCCAAACCTACGACCTCGTCCCCGGAGGCTGCTACTGACGGCCTCCCAAGCCTGGGCTCCCCGGGTCCTCCGGGCCCTCCTGCTGCACCAGCGTCATCCACCATTTGGTGTTTTCCCAGAGAAGAAGCTGATTACTTTTAAACGTCTGTCTCACTCCAGATATCTCTGACTTCAGGCAGAAGTAATTAGTCATGTACTCGTCCCTTCCCCACCCCACGGGGTAACAACTTCAAATCAGAGCCCCCACATTACTCTCCAAATTGATTTATTCCTTCTGTCCATGTACAAATGGCTGGCACCACTCCCAATTTATTACTCAAGCCAAAATGTCTTATCTTTGACTCAAAATGCTTCATCTTTGACTCTTGTTCTTCATATATTGCATTATTTTCCCAGGTCCTACCCCTTCTTACTAAAGTTTTATGTAGTTTTTCCTTTGTTTTCATTTCAGCTGCCTTAATCTTATAAAAAGCCTTCACCATTTTCCTTAGGGGCTATTATAACTTAACTGGCTTTTCTGCCTCAGGTCCTGTTTTGCTCCAATATAGCCCCTGTATTGTCTTGCCAAAATAATCTCTATATTTCCTATAGCTGTGTTTATGATTTGACAGTTTCTATATCTCTAGCTATCCTGAATCCCAATCACCTTCCCTCTTCTATTAGTTAGAACTATTTGTGTGAGAAAATACCCTTTGATTAAATAAAATAGTTTCATGTGGGTTAATATGCTGGTCTCAAAATATATTAGTCACAGGTGAAGTAGCACATTAGTCACCTTGGCAGAGTGGATAGACAGTGTTGGTGGCATAATTTTCACATGAGAAGTGTTTTCATATTATGTATGAATCATAGTTTTGCATTCAGAAGAGCTGTTCAGCACGGAGGTGGAGTATGGACGGTGACTAATGAATATAACAGCTTGACTGTTGAACTTGTCATTTTATCTCCAACAAGACATCACGTAGAGGTGGAAGAACCATGGCAAATGAAGAGTAGAACATTAGATCCGGTAAGCAGCTAGGTCTAGAGGTCCACAACTCTATGCAACAACATCAAGTACCTCTTTAATGCAGAGACAAGAACTTGCCACTTGAGCTTTACTGAACTATTGGGTAATACATACTATCCAGATCATGGTGAAAGATGAAATTGGAACTATGAACTCCAGGGATGAACTATGAAGTCCAGTCTGGTGCAACACATGCACCAGAATTTTTATTCTCTTTGGCCAGCTGTAGGTAGTGATATTTCAGCTGAGTGGGGAGGAGAGCAAGATGGGCAACATCTGTGATAGACTAAGTCATTCCTTCATGGCTCTTTGAATTCTAGTAGGCTTATCATTTAAGAAAATCAGGGATTCAGGAGCTGTGCTAGGTATCACGCAGGATGCTTCCCTTTCTGCTCTCATTTGAGAATTACCTTTCTATACTGGAAAGGCTATCCCCTACCTAAACCCTGAACTTCTAAGCAATGAATGGCAGGTCTGAATCATTCCACTCAGTCAGGAAAGATATACTCCGCAAAGGAGAGAGCAACATCCTTCTACTAGATTGAGTAGGGTCATCATCCACCTTCTTCCCAGCAGAACCACCATATTTGAAGTTCAGTCCTGGCAGGATGCTCAGGAAACCTTTGAAATAGATAGTTCTCTGTATTTCTTGTCAGATAACTTCACCCAGGAAATACCTTGTGCCATGAATTTGCTACCTAAGATATACAGACCTTGTGAAATAAGAGTACTTTTCAGGATACCAAAATTTCTGGTATTTTTTTATGAGAGATAAACTATTTCTTGACTATAAAAGAATGCGAGCCGTTATGAGCTCCAGACCATAGTTCTCATCACACCACTGGAAGATCTGAGCTGAAACACTTATCTTGGAACTCATTTCTCAGTCCTGACAAACAATGAAGGATTGAGGTTATTATGATGCCCTCAATGATCCATACTTGGATTTCAAAGCTACTATTGCAGCTGAAGTGCAGCAAAGGTGAAGGCAGGGTTAAAGAATAAGGGTTCTGGCTGACCTGGAACTGTTCACAACTGGAAGGTAAAGCTCAGCCATAAAACTATAAAATATATCAGACATCTGGATAGGTTGCAGTTTCAAGGAAAGAGAAAAGCTAAGAACCTTCAAAACAAAAAGAAAGATAATTATACTTTTTCCCTAGTCTTGGACAGTGAGAAGGGTCTGATGTTGAGACTAGAAACTTCACTGATCTAGTTGAGTAGACAAAAGGAGCAAAGGGTTATGGCTTAGGTTCTTGAAGAGAAACAGAAGTGAAATCTCAACAAACTATTAACTTGAATATCACTAGAATTGGAATGAAAAAGAATTCAACTCTGAGCCAACAGGCCAAAGGCCATGATTTGCATGTGATGGTGCAGAGAATTTGCAAGGAGTAAGCTTCCTATATTTTCATACAGTTCTTGAGGTAGAATAACTAGTATAATGAACTATCAAAATTTGACATATAATGAAGTAACTGTTGGATTTTACACTGTTTGTTTGAATTTATTTGCTTGACATGGTCCTCCCTTGTAGATGATAAAAATTGAAGCTATTCCATTGTGGTTTTTTTTGTCTTATGCACATTCTGAAGATAGTCTAAGTTTGAAAAGGACAGTAATGAAAATGACAGATTCCTTCTAATGGTTGAAGATTGCAGCTTCATTGAAATTATAGCTAATCCTATCTCTACCTATTAAGGGAAATATAGATCCTTTCCCTCTTTACTCTTCTTCAGCTTTAAATGTTGAACCCTTCAAAGGATAGGAAAAACATAGATGGAAGATAAAAAACAGTAAGAAGGAAGAAAAGCTTTAACATTTCAGCACTGGTATTCTAGCTCCAGATCTCAGCACAGGGCTAGTATTTATAAGCATACCCCCTGTTGATCCTGGTCCTGGGGATTTCCCACATATATGAAGCTGCTGGTTTACCTGTGCTTACCTTACCTTTACGAAATCATCTGAAACTCAGCTTCTTGACACTGAAGTCTGTTTGCTCTTCAGGGGAAGTAGAATCAAGGGCAGGACATATCAACACATATTGGCTCTCTGTTCATGGGAAACCCTTTTACAACCTTGCCCTAGCAAGTCGAGGCATGCATGAAGATCTGCAACTACCTCTTCAGTTTACTTTTTAGCACTCCTCCTCTGGAATTTCAGATTTCTCAGACAAGAGTCAACACCATTCCATTGTGCCTGTCAATAGCAAAGCTACGTACGCAGTAGAGCCCTTTTCGTTTGGAGGTGTACAGGGTTGTGTCGTTCCACATGTCAGAATGTGCTGAATAACAAATTTTCAAACTTCCAATTTTGTTGAAGTTTATTTGACAAGTACTACTCAGATCACTGGATAGCTTAGGCTGTAGGCAACACAGTTTCATTTATTACAATGCTAATTACTAATATTAACCCTCAAGTTATACAGTACACTTCACAATAATATAGAGGTTACAGGAGAGCTAGGAATGGTAGAAAGGGGCTCCAGAATTCAAAGAAGCATTACCTCAGGCAAGAGCAGAGAGAGGATACAGATGCAAAAAGAGCCACTGCAAGTGGCCAGATGGGATACTAGTGAGGAATTTGATCTCAAAGCTGTGGTGAAGAGGTTGAGGCCCCATGATGCAGAGTTGCTGGAGCTGTGAAGCTAGTTGAAGGTGCAGAGCCGAATTCAGGAGAAGTTGAGTCCAGACAAGGAGCTAATTTTCTGTCTAATTGGATCTGGAGGGACAGCAGTTTGACTGGATCATGTCAAGCAGGGGATAGAGCTGAGCTTCAAGTTCATTAACAGAACTTGATGCCTGGTCTGATGATGGTTGGAGTATGTCTCCATTTCCCAATGCTAAATGGCCATCTTTTTATATTATTTTAGTGAGGGAGAATGTTCAATCCTGTATATTAAATTCATGCCTCACATTTCTTGTAGGATTTGACATATTTATGGATGCAATTGTTGATTGGCTGAAATAAAGTTTATCAGTTTGTGTCTCATAATATGCAGACAGATGGTAGTTGTTTACTTGCATCAAACAACATATGAAGTCATTTTTATTTTGGCACATATCCTCAAAGTGAAATTGCTTAGGTCAAAACAATGTCTTTACAAAATGGAGTGGTTCAGGCTAGACACAGCCTTAAAACTGCTGAGTTGTTACACATTTGAGGAACACAAAGCAGCCCAACCTATTCGCTTAAACATTCCTTTAAACATTCCTTCCACCAGTTTCAAAGACAACAGGATAGTAAAATAAAACTAATACTCTCCTAAGTAAAGTCTTGATAGCAATTATTTATGGACCATGTGTCGATTTTTTCCTATTTTCTGAAATTTTGAATACATGTTTTAAAACCTATGACTTTAAAATAGATTTCAATACATTAAAGGAATAAAATCAGACTGGAAGATTCATAATAATTCATAATCCCATGTCAACATGAGAGGTAACTAATAGTATTTAATGCTTCTGGTATTTGGAATGTGTCTGCAAATAATGTACTGTTTTATAACTTATAATGCTGATTTTTAAATTTTCATTAATTTTAGATGCAATCTATTAATGACCTGTTTATCTGATAGATGGTGGTTGCTTAGTTCTTTTCTTGTCTTTCTAAAAGGTTCTAAAGAATTTGATGGCTCTCAGTTTTCCCATTTTAATGTAATTATGACTCCATGTATCATTTCCTCAATCATGGACACTATCTCTGGTCTCCCTTTCTCCCTTGATAAGGGTGTTAGCACTTCTGACATTTCTTCAACTTTTACTTCTTCTACTGCAATCTCTGAAGCCAGAGACTCTTTGAAGACTCACATGGAAATCAGATACTCCTCTCAGAAACACCTTCTGTAAGATTATTAGCTAGGCTCCTCTCTGACAGGCTAGTCCATACCATTTTGTTTTTGTTGTCTATAAATGTCTTGAAATCTTTGGTTTAATGATAGATCCTCTTATTACCTACATATTGGTAGTATAGTTATTTATTCCTTTACTTTTAATTTAGTTGGAACCAAAGGAGAACCAGAGCTTGAACCAAAAGCCAATGTTAGTTTCATGTTCTATGGCAAAAATTGACTTCCACTTGTTAGGATATAAGATGCTAAAGAAACACTTGAGTGAAACCAACACATATATTATTAAAGGAGTGATTTCAGGGTCCAGTACACATAAGTTCTAGAGGGGGATGGTTTCCTCAACTAAGTGAGGAGAGACTACAACAGCTTCTGTGCTTGGGGCTGATACCAGCCTGGGAGCTGGTGGGTGAGGCGCAGAGCTTCTGATTTTGCAGGAATATAGAAACTGGCTGGGTTGGTGATATGGGTCTCCAGAGGCATTTCTCCTGCCTCTTTGGAATGTAGCAAGATCTTAGAAGTGGAGGAGGGCCTAGTAAGCAAAGAAACTCCATATGGCTTTATACATGGTCATAATGTTGGATTCAAGTGCTTGCATTGCTGGAGTTAGAATGAAATTTCAATCAAAATTTTCTCAGAATGAGACCTAATTCTCTTCCATTTCAAACATTGAAAAGATCAAATTGCATAGTCTCCTGGCAGCTAATACATGGGAGGTTAGGGACTGGACTAACTGGAAGAGAACTCAATCTAATTAAAGCTGTAGCCTAGTTCCAACACAGACTTGTAGAGCATTCTGAAAGATAAATCGAGTCCCATCCTAAGTGCACAGAATGAATAGCATATGCTTCTGAGCACACACACACACACACACACACACACACACACTCACACATTTTACGTTCCAATTTTTTTTTTCCAGTTGTGGGGCTTGAACTCAGGGCCTGGCCACCCACTATCTCTTAACTCTTTTGCTCAGGACTAGCACTCTACCATTCTGAGCCACAGCTCCACTTTTAGTTTATGAGTGGTTAATTGGATTTAAGAGTCTTATGGGGACTTTTCTGACCAGACTGGCTTCCAACCATGATCCTCAGATCTCAGCCTCCTGAGTAGCTAGGATTACAGGCATGATCCACCAGTGCCTAGCTACTTTCCAGTGTTTTACCACATAGTGCAGAACACAAGAAATGGTATTAAGATATATCAAAAAGTATATTAAGAGTAAGGTGATAATAGAATCATACACCACCAGTAGACGACAATGTTTTTTTTTTGCAACCGATATTGAGGAAATTAATAGGGCAAAGAGATAAGAAATTTCAGAATTGAATGGGACTTTGGGGATTAATAAATAATAGGGCAAAGAGATAAGAGAGTTTAGAGCTAATGGGAATTTTGGGATTAATAAATATACCAGGAAATATAAAAAGAAAGTATAGTGGATGGCATCATAGGGGACATGGGATGGGAAGTATAACTAGCATGAGATATGATATGAAGGACTCCAAAAAGAGAAGTGTTCTGGCATAGTTTGAACAGGGCATCAAACACTAGGGATAGGCATAGAATGATGGGATATTGATAGATTAAAGGGAGATTTAGCCAGAAAATATACTAAATATGAGGAGAAATTCTTTCAAAGAAAGAAATACTGCAAAGAAAAATACAGAACTAGAACAATCCATAAGGATTTGTATTAGAAGAGGAAATACATAGATATGGAAATATAAATATAAATACAATTATAAATCTGTTTCCATAGGAGACTGGTTCCAGGATCCCTTCTAGAGATAATCAAGTCCCTTATATAAAATAGTGTAGTATTTCCATCTACCCAATATATATTTCCTTGTATACTTAAAATAATTTCTATTGTATAACTAATACAATTTGAGTTGGTGAATACTTGCTACACTGCATTATTTAGAGAGAATAAGGAAAAAACTCTGTACATGTCTAATAGATCCACATTTTTTTCATTTTTTTGGCCCACGTTGTTAAATCTGTAGATGCTGAACTTGTACATTCAGAGGGACAACTGTATGTGTTTACAGTAAAACACCAAGATCTCAGAAATTTCTGAGGTCTTACTTTCCACCTGAAAGAAATACGAGCATTTTTATGATATAATTACTTCTAATTATTTTTTCTGAGACATCAGAAGTATTTCATGAGTTAAGAATATGTTAGTTAGAATAAGAAAAACTTGCTCAAACAATAATGAAAACAAGTTAAAAATATATGGATATAAGACTGATATAACTGTCAGTGGCCAGAGTTGGAATAATTTGGAAAACAAAAGAAATTGAGGGACTTACTATGAGCTTCTCCATACCACCTGAACTTTGCAACGGACACATATTTTTATTTTTGAAACTTGTGAACTTGTTATTTGCTTGCACTGCATCAAAACCATGTGTAATAAATCATATATAATGAATAATGAAAAAGGATAACATTTCAACTGAGTACCTAGTATGATGGCCAAAACCGAATTTATCCATTGGTGAGTCATTTAAGTCCTTTGCTCAAATAAGAATATTTACCACAGAGAACCAAGTTAGTTTATTCTAAAATTCAAAAATTAGACATTCCTATCTTGGATAGGATCCAAAGCTTTGCATTAGCTAAAATAAAAGGCTTCCACAAATGACAGACATATCAGTACTACATAGTCAACTTTAAAAAAAAAACTGATCTTTGCAAACTTCTGCCTGGATTGTTAGAAATCTTTCAATTAAAGGATCAACTGCTTAACTCTGGAATCACACTTGTCTACTTTTTGATTGCAAGTATTTTCTGTAAAAGATTGAAAAACACAACCATTTCTTGTGCCCAACAGGCATTGGATCATTAGGATAAGTTTCACTGAAATAATTTAGTTGATTTCTTATATCCTTGAGCAGTCACCCTTCATTTTTCTTACAAGAGTAACAAAATGGGAGAAGATAACAGTAACAAGAAAGAACAACAGAAGATTGATCAGACCGTATGAAAAGAGGCATAATAAAAGGGTAGATTTAAACTCCCATTTACTACTTTAAGACTTTGGGGGATAATATGGGAGTATGCTAGAATAGAGTATAACTGACATAAACTGATTTTTCTAGTCCTTAGAAGTTTTCTTTACATACGTTCCCATGAATAGAAGTTTTACAACTGCTCTGTCAGGGTTCCAAGTGAACACCGGAATATCACATGCTCCATGGTATCTCTTAGTCTTCACAATGAGCATTTGAAGTAGGTGTTATGTCCCCTATTTAGAGGTGTGGATTACTTAAGATTGGTAGGACAGTAAGTGTCAGAAAACACATTCAAATCAGGTCTAACTTGTTCCCAACCACATTTCTCACCATACAATTATGTATTTAATACCATTCAGTTTAGTCATGATGTTCAAATATATCCTATGATTTTAATTATCCACAAGAAACAGATGGACAAGTGTTTTGCAACAAACCCACCTTGTTTTCAGAAGTAAAATTCATGTTATAAAAATATCTTTAAAGTCTATGTACTAAGCTTAACCTATATTCTCTATATAGTTATTAACATTTAAATTAATCATTTATAGAGGCATTAGGCATCCTTCTTTGTCTTATTATGGTCTGCAATGCATAGATATCTTAGGTTCTTGCTCAGGTCTCTAATTCTGCTAAAAGTAGGGTTTTCATTTCTGAGTGATTTATAATGGAAGACAATGTAATTCCATTAGAAGATGACTTTAATTTTCAAATTCATTTTCAGTTAAGATTTGTACAAAATAAAATATAATTATGCTAAAGAATATCAAATTTGCTAATCAATTCTCTTTTAATGAATTCCCAGGAGAAACTGGTGTTGGCTATGATTCTTTATACAACACAGCTATACTCCAGCTGCTTTCCAAATATATTCAGCCTTTTTATGTTTTTTTTTCAGAAATGAGGATTGTATTATCTACTTACCACAAAATTAGAATCTTGCTGCCAAAACTACAAAAAAGGAGCACTTTATGTGTTTACCATTGGTCATTCATTTTCAGGTACATTCATTCTTTTTCTTCATATCTTTGCTGCTCAAGTGCTAATGCCTTCCTACTAATTTAACTGTATTTTATGTGCTATTATAGCTAAAATGTGATATGATTATAGCTTGTCCCAAGATAACTTAAAGGAAATAAGTTTAAAAATACCCAACACTAGAAAAGATATATGGATGACATTTAAACCTTTGGTTCTTAAGTCATCTATAGAATGGGAAAACCCATGCAAGAGATGAAAAGTTACCAGAAAACACGAGGCACCTCACTAATTTTATGCCCAAATCCATCAATGATTGATTTTAATGCCTTTGCACATCATTTATGAGCCCCTACTATTCTTTATATACATATTTATGTACATTTTAAATTAAAATTAACTAGTTACATCATGATACACACTGCATCATCTATTTGAAGCATATCAAAGAATTCTCAGAGGAGAACCAGAAAGCTGATGAGCTAGTGTTGTTTTGTGATAAAATGATTAATTATTAAATGCCAAATGTGCCTGCTTTATTTGCCACGTTTTTGAAGTGAACTAAAATTTGCCAATATATTATGAAGTATACTTTCTTTAAAACCAAAATAACATTGTTTTCTTTTACTGTATTTCCATACTGTCAGCTCAGGTTCCCAGCAACACAAAGATAGGCCATCAACAACATATTTATTATTGATAGAAAGATACTGACTTGGCAGTTGCTGCATGTCAAAGCAAAGAAGATTAACGTGAGCCAAACACATTCCTCTTCAAAGTGAGCTCTAGAAATGACAGGTCCATAGACATACTAAACAACCTGTTTAGATTTGTAGAGTTGCCTGGAATGATTAGTTCTTTTCTTTAGGAAATATTTTTAAAGCAAGTATGAAAATAAGTCTTTAAACAAAGGTTTGTAAGCCTGCTTTTGATTAGTGAGGCAACAATTTTACAACTTGTTCTTTATGGTACTAAGTTAAAAATGAGTTGAAAGATTTTTTTTTATTTATGTACGATAAGTAAGCTAACACAGGGTAATGCAGACAACTACTGCTGTAAGCAACTGATAGTTGTTTAACTCTTTTCATAAATGTATGCAGAAACTATGACTATTTTTATCCATTTTTTAGGTTGAGAAGATAAGGCGAAGTAAAAATAACCTTAAGATCACTCAGTAAGGCAAGAGGGAGATTCATTCTGGGTTGTCTGGTTCTATAGCTGAACTTTAAGGATTCCTCTTTAATTAGTGTGCTAGTGGAGTGTAAAATGTTTTCCTTCATTAAAGCCACCAAAGACTAATATATTCAAGGAAGCTCAGAATCTTCAAAATTGAGTCAGTCACTGAATTAGTGGACTTTCACTGTGTTCTTTCCTTTCCAACAGGCTTGCTCCATACTTGTGCTTTCAGCTACTGACATTTGAATTCTTACCTCATGCTCTTGTGTTCTTCTAACTTAATCTTAACACCTCCACAGAGTGGATTTCATTATCTCTACTTAAATTAACATATAACATATGCTAAAATTCTCATCTTAAATGTCTCCCCGAAGCTCAGTTAGGCTTGATCCCTAGTTTGCTGGTATTGTGACTTAGGGAACTTTGAAGTGGGGAGAATTAGAAGAAAGTCTTTTGGTCACTGGGAGGATGTCCTTAAACAGATTGTGAACTCTGGTGTCTTCATCTTTCCCTCCTTTCTCTGGCCATAAGGTGATATTTTATTTGATCATGTGCTCCTGCCACAATGTGTGTTCTCCCCCAGTGTTGTCTTCCACTCCTCCCCCGGGCCCCCCGCCTTCCATGCACACACTAGAGGTCTAAAAGCTGTAACTCCTCTTGACCAATCATGGACTGGAACCTTGAAAAACTGTGAGCCAAAATAAGCTATTTCTTTTTATAAGATGAATCTCAGGTATTTGTTATGAAGGGCAGACTAACTGTAAAATGAAGTCAGGGATACCAGAAATTTAATTGTGAAAATGTCAAGGGTTTTGACATATTTTTATGTCACTTTTCTAGATTTGTTCATGAAAAGTTTTTTCTTAAAACCTCAAGGCCAGAGACACCAATATGATGTTATTTCGAAAGTCTGCTCTTCTCCAGCAGTTTTTCTTACATTGGGAAGTTAATATAAGAGCTATATGAGGTGATGATGCTCAGATGACTTAGAAGTTGGGATTGGTCATAGATTCTTTTTTTCTAATTCAAGGAGATTGGAAGTGATAAACCTAGGATTAACCACCTCAGAAGCAAAGAAAAAGTCCTGGGTTGGTGACCTGGAGCATGTACCTTTTTAGCTCTAGTTTATGAACTTTAGAACCAAGATCCTGTAACCAGTTCTCTCTAACCAGAGAAGTGTGCCAGCCTTTGACTCCAAATACAGGATACTCCCAGCTTTACTCACCTTCAGGGAAGCCTCAGAAGCTCTGGTGTATGAACACTGACCTCACCTCCGTCCCTCTTAGCCTCGTTCTTGCTGAATGTTGCCAGAATTCCTAGTCCACTGCTTTGTGCAATCTAGCATTTCGTGGATTTCATTCACACTCAGAGCAGACTGCCTTGATAGCCATTTTAATTCCCAAGTGCCAATGATTTTTTAAATTATTTCTAGTGCTCTGGTTATCATTATTTAAGCTACTTTATAATTGAAGGGTTAAAGTTTTGAGGTAGTGACCACTTGTTGCTTGTTTCTAGCAGAGCAACACGTGGTGGTAATCCAAACACCTGGTTGGTTGTGTGCCTTTATAACCCCTGCAAATCTTTAGCTCCGGGCTCTCCTCCTAGGCTCCACTGTGTCGGAGTGCAGGATGAGGCCCCAGCTGCAGCCTGTTTAAATAAAACCTTAAAATAACTGTAAAGTCTGACTCTTGGTGGTCTTCTTGGTGGGAGTCCTGTGACCTTGGCGTAACAATAATGTCAAAAAATAAAATAATCATAAATGTAAGGAAGTCAAAAAGATTTTTTTAAAGAGTTGTTCTTTATTGCAATTCTCTGCTTTTATATTTACTTTTCTCCCATTGGGTCTAAATCTGCAAATGATTCTTAAAGTTATCGAGGAAGAGTTGTTTTAGGTCGATAAAATTTTATTTTAAATCATCTAAAATTATTTATCTCATTTATGAACTATTTACCTCAACTTAGATTTATGACACATGGATAAGTTTTCAGAACTTTAGGAAAACAAAAGTGTACAAAAGACATGAATTGATGACATTTGAAAGCTAAGATTATACTGTCTTCTCTTCTGCAAGATTACATTATGCTGAAAACCACCATTGTTAAAAAATGAAATACAGCCTACACTTTTCCAATTTCTGAAGATTCTTAAGTGCAAACAAGAGTTTTAAGGTCATTATGAGTTTACAAACCAATGTTTTTGAAGGCTAGAGAAAGAAGGGCTCTGTTTTTAAATGTACTTGTATAGAAGCTGTCCTTCGCATAATCAACATATCTTGTTAACACAAAATATCAGTATGTATTGTTACTACAAATTTTAAATCATTTTCTATACCTAGTCAACAGACAGTTAAAAATAGATATTATTATTGAAAAGGTGATATATAGAGGGCTTACAGTTACATAAGTCAGGTAATACGTACACTTCTTTTTAAACCTTGTCACTCCTTCCCTTGCTGTCTTCCTTCCCTCCAGCCCCTACTCACGAGATACATAATTCATTTTCCACAGTGTCCAGTGAGCACCATTGTTGATTTAATTCGTTTAGCCTTTGTTCCATCTTTTCTGTGCCCCACTTCCCCTCACCAAAAATTAAACTAGCAAATAAGACAAAAGGAAAAGGCAAGAAAAACAGCAACAACAACAAAAACAAATTTCTTGTTTCCTTTTCTTGGAAAACATTATCTTATATGATCATATGCACATAGCTATTGCACCTTTGTTATCTGCTCCTATAAATATCCTTCTTAGGTTGCACTGTGTGAAGGTCTAGAGACCTGTGTAATTCAATGTCCCAGTGTATTATTTTTAAGCATTCAGTGTGTTTACATGTAGATTTATAGGCATATTCTAGTTACCACAAATGAGGGGAACCATGCAAGCTATGTTTTTTTTTTTTGGTTCTGGCTTACTTCGCTTAATATAATTTTTCCAAGTCTTTCCATTTCCTTATGAATGGTATAATATTATTATTTGTGATGGAAGTATTCAATTCCATTGTGTATGTATACCAAATTTTCTTCATCTATTTATCCCCTGAGGGACATCTGAATTAATTTCATATCCTGTCGGTAAACACTGCTGCAATGAACATGGCTGTGCTGGTCGCTTTAGTGTTGCATTGTTTGTGTTCTATTGAATAAATGTCCAGGAGTGGAAATGCTGGGTCATAGGGAAGCTTTATGTTTAGACTTTTGAGGAACCTTCATACTGATTTTCAGATTGATTGAACAAGTTTACATTCCCACCAACAGTGTAGTTGGGTTCCATTTTGGCCATATCCTTGTCAATAGTTGTTATTGTTAGTTTTCTTGATAATGGCTATTCTAACTAGGATGAGGTGAAATCTCAATGTTGTTTTGATTTGCAGTTCTTTTATGGCCAGAGATGTTGAACATTTCTTCATGTGCCTATTGGCCATTCTTACTTCTTCCTCTGAGAAGCCTCTCTTTGTCTTTAGCCCAGTTTTTAATCAGCTTTTTAAGTTTTTGAAGGTTTTGTTGGGGGGATTTAATTTTTTGGGCTCTAAATATACATTAGATATGAGGTCCTTATCTAATACATAGCTGGTAAAAGTCTTTTACCATTCTGTGGGCTATCTACATCGTTAGCTATGTCCTTTGCTGTGCAGAAACTTTTCAGTTTGATGCAATATCATTTATTCAGTCTTTCTTTGAACTTGAAATGTAGTTGAAGAATTTCTGAATCTGTTGAATCTCTCTCCCTATCTTCTTTCTTTTTATCTCTCTCCCTCCCTCTTTTCTTCCTTTTGTCCTTCTTTCCTCCACCCTGCTACCATGAAAACTACATGCTTTTCTAGGTTAGACAACTGTGGAATTATTTTACTAGCTTTTATGTATGAATTTACAACTTATTTAAAATTTATAACTTATTTACAACTTATACTCCTGTTTCTCCAATCTATTTATATATTCAACAACAAAAGCATTGAAGAAATTCATAAGTCTTTCTTTTTCTCTATTAATCACTGTGTAATGAAAAGAAAGCAAAAAAGAAAGAAAACTAGAAAACCACAGATCAAAATGTATTTGCTTTTTTTAGTATTAGTACATTTTGGTTATCAGGTACCTAGCCTAAATAGATGAGGGAAGCATGTTATTTTGAATTAAATAATTGTGCCAGCCACTAAGTTTTTGCATCACATCTTTAGCTATCCTTCTCACTGTGTTACATGTGATGGAGCAGGAACTTTGAAAATCGCTTTTTTTCATTGCTAGGTGGTTCCCTATTAAGTTCTACTTGTTGTGGTGGTGATTTTGTGTGTGTGTGTGTGTGTGTGTGTGTGTAGGGTTGGAGAACAAACTGCAGTGCTGGAGAGTAAGTAGAAGACAGAAAGAGAAAGGAACTGCATGCTTTTTCCTGTCTGCTTTTCATTCCTGGGATCATCAGCCCATCGTTGTTGTTTCTCTCAGGTAGAGTAGTTCTTTCCCATCTCAATATTGGCAGAAGGAGCCTGTTTGTACCTCCTTGAAGACAGCTGCCTGGTGATGAAAGTTTAAGCTCCATGGGGTTTCTGGTTCAAATTTCTGTTTTACTATGTTCAACCTCTTGCCTTTGTGGTACTTTCTGTAGTTGCTTCCATTTGTTCTGTTTCAGCCACCTAGTTAACTTTATCTCTCATATTTTCTCTATTAAATAAGTAGTATATAACTGTTATATGCTGGCAGAGATAATAGAAATAGACAAGTCTCTTACTATATTCACCTGTGCCTCCTGAGAGAGCCACATTCTTCCTGAGCTCTTAAAGAACTTCCTATGATACCCCGTTTTTGTTAAATATAGTTTCTTTTTAACAAGGAAGCATAAAAAACATTGTTTTAGTCTTTTTTATTTTGGGTGAAATATGCTTATTGTATAGATTTCAATTGGTTCATTTAAAGATATAAATGGACTGTTTAGTCAGACCTATTACTGCATGAATCATATGCCAGTAAGTGAAGCCCCAGACCCAAGATCTAATTTCTTATTTGTTATTGTGATAAATAAAATAAAGATAGTCGTCCTAGAAGATTAAAAATAAACTCAATAGGAAGCCTGGTTTCTTTTTGATGATTTGATATTAGAAGAGTTAAAAATGTGAAGGATGGAAGAAAGATTGCTAGCTCTATAAAAAGAGCAATGATTGTATTGGGAGCGAATTATTATATTTTCAAATTAGATTTAACTTTTGGCTTTCTGCACAAAGCAATAACCATTTCTTTTATGAACAAGTAAAACAAAGTTTGCCTTTTCTTCTAGATATTGGTCCTTCATAATAATGGGAAAGTACAATCACTAAGACTTATGGGTTTTCAGAACTAACGGGAAGGATACAGCCAAGAGAATCAACCATTAGACAACATGTAGACTGAGATTATGGGGAAGTAAGAGCTGGATTATGAGTTTACAAGAAGGTAGGAGTCAAATCTATGTAAGAGTAAGTACCGTGACAGTGGAGGGTAGAATATGTGCCAACCAAGAATTCTATAACTAGCATATTTGAGAAATTTAAAATTTTTTCCTGCAAGAAACACTAAAGGTTAACCTTTAGACTAGAAGAAAACAATGTAAGACTTTGTTCGAATCCACCGAATGAAATGTCATGGCAAATACATGAATAATTATTTAAAATGTATGAATATATTCTTCCACTTCATGACATAAGGTTAGAAAAACAGTTATCATAGCTGGGTTTAGAAAATAAATAAAAATAATATGGCAATAACAGCACAAAGAGGGAAAAAAAGCTATATCTGACTGGAATTAAGTCTGTATTAATCTGGCATATACTATGGTAAATTACATTACACAGAGTGATCCTTACCA
The DNA here is from genome assembly GCF_000151885.1 of Dipodomys ordii. Taxonomy (NCBI): domain Eukaryota; kingdom Metazoa; phylum Chordata; class Mammalia; order Rodentia; family Heteromyidae; genus Dipodomys; species Dipodomys ordii. Next base: position 12,204,653 of record NW_012267264.1, read on the forward strand.
CAACTGCTAAGAAAATAAGTCATAATGCAAAATACATTTTTTAGAGAAATGAAAATGATGCTTTAAAACACTGACACAAAAGAAGGCAATAAAGAGTTATAAATAAAAATATATAGACAGAGAGCAAAATGAAGACTTATTTTCAATAGTTACATTTAAAGCATTTGCACACTCAAAATCAGACTGTCAGAATGTATTTAGTAAGATACAACTGATTAAAATAAAGGTATATTAATGAAGATACGATGGATATATTAATATAAGACAAAATGGAATTTAAGATATGGTACTAGAGACATTGAGGGACATTTCATAACAGTAGGAGTCAACATAAAATAAAATAAACAATTTAAAATATATCATTACGTGAATTTAGAATATAAACTGACAATTAGACAAATAGGTAATTTAGAAAACTGTACAAATTTTAATGCTCCACTTTTAATTTTGAATAGAACAAATAGACATAAAATAATATGAGCTGAAGAAGAGCTGAATAACACTATCAGTCTACTCAATTGGTGAAAATGGTGATAAGTTAGGATGCAGCAGAAAGGTTCCCATGTCCCACCCAACAGAGAAATCTACATCCATTTTAACCAGACATGGACCAGTCTCCATGCTAGGCCATATCGCAAGTCACAAAACAATGCCTGAATCTACAGATTTTTTTTTAACCACACTAAAATTAAATGATTAATTGTATGAATAAATTTGAAAAAAATCCCCAAATAATTGAGAATCACTTGTAGGAATAGATAAAATAGAATAACATTTCAAAATGTGTAAGGTACAACAACGTAGTACTTACAAAAATATATGGCTTTTAAAATTGATACTTGAAAAGTATAACAATCTAGTCATTAATCTAAATGTTCACCTATCTATAATAAGGAACATAGATAAAGAGATAATTAAACCCAAAACAGAAGAAATAAATTAGAAGAAATAATTCTTAACTTGTTCTCAGAGGTTAAGTATTCCTTGATACTAAAAGAGTTGACAATAAAAGAAAGAAATGGAACAGCACAAAATATTGACAAAAATTTTAAATAATTAGAAATGGAATCTAGAAACCTATAAAGGAAATTATCATGATACAGATAAAATGGGATTTATTCTAGGGATGCAAACTTTGTATTATATTAATTAATTTTCATTTGAAAACAAAGTTTGCATCCCTACAATAAACCCCACTTGATTAGTATCAGACTCCTTTTCTAGCTTAATTAATGAGAAAAGGCAACCATATAATAAACAAAGTGTCTTTGATAAAAAGATCAATTTCCTAATAAAATGAATGCAAAATTCCACATTTTTTCATGATGATCTAAAAGGTCAATAACATTACTTCTATGGTGCATAAATAATTACATTAAGCAACTTCTGTGGTACATAAATATGCATACAATTTTCATACAATTTTATATACATAAAATTTGCATTGAGTAGACCCTACAATATTGTATTCAACATTTTTAGGGATTATAATGAAGACAAATGTTCCATGTATTCTCAAATACATAAATCTATTTAGCTAGATTTATTTTTTATTAAAAAATAAGCCCTCAGAAATAGGTAGACATTTTCTCTTTCCAAAACAAGATGAACTCTACCCCTTGACGTTGAAAAATAAAAATTTAAGAAGATTTTTGAATAATTTAGAAGGTTCTAAACCTCCAGGCATAATATGCCCATTATGAAATCATTACTGCACAGCAAGTAATTTAGAATTAGTCATTCTCAGGAAATCTGAAAGCAACAGAAGTTATGTGCAGAAAACATTCATGATCTGCCTATACTGGGTCACTCTTGATCTTTAAGAATCTTATTTTGTTAAATAATTATATGCATCCTGAGCCAGATCTAAAAGATGTCATGAGACTACTTGCATGGAGACGAATGGAGGATTTTCTTCCTCTATTTACCAGCTTCCTGCTATGGTTTGGATATGGCTTAAGTTTGTCCTAACTTGTTCCTTAGTGTGGGAGCAGGATCTTTAAGAGATGAAGACCCTTGAGAGATTCCTAGAGAATGCCCACAGGAGGAACTGTAGTGCCCAGTACTGCGCATGATTCTGTTTACCGATGGGACTCTGTGACAGCATGCACTGGGCTATTTGGACTTTCAGTCTTCAAAATAAAATAATTTTCTTTATAAAATTAACTTGCTGCAAGTATTTTATTATGGAACAATAATAGACTAAAACACTGACCATTTTAATTTAGCATTTTGTACTACTTTGTACACAACTCTACTAAGTCACCCACCTCTGAGTATTTGATTGTAGAGATACGTATCTCCAAAGATGTCTAGAAATCCAACATGGCATCCTTGCAGGTTTCACATTTCCTTTTATGAAGACAAAGACTATGTCTCATCCTTACTGATTTTTTTTTTATCATCACTCTTCCAATCTGGAATTGTTACAATGTCTCTTTATTCTTATCACTAATTTATTATCAATGTTCATCTCTCTACTATACTTATATCAATTCATTATTGTTTTTTGAACAAATTAAAATTATTTTTCTACTTAGCCTATAGATTTTCCTTCTTTTTTGATATTTCCTAACTTGATGCATTTTAATTTCTTATTACTGGCTTGTCTGAAGTAGTTACATATTCTTAATACTCAACAGATATAATATAAATTTGTTGAATGACTACTATTTCCACTCTGTTGGAGATTTTGTGGTGAAAAAGATGAATATAGTTCCTCTAGTGGTAGAAACAGACATTGGAAGACCACGCAAGTAATTATCTTCCAAAAGTTATAAGGAAAGTATGTTAGGATAAAAAAGGGGGGAGGTGTCAAGGGGGAGACGCAATATAATCTGGTAAGAATTTCAGGCTTGAAAAAATGGTTGAGCAGAGATTGGAAAATGATTTAGACTACAAAAGTCAAATGGTATGAAAACTAATTATAGTTTCCACATATGAGGGAAAAATGAAAACTTTGTCTCTTATAAATACATTGGACGACATGCAAGTGAATACAAAATTATTAACTGAAATATGGTAGAGTCAATGGAGAACTCAAATAGTATTAGTTTTTAGAAAGGCAAAGTCAAAGTTCAACAAAATAAGCACCAGGAAGTAGGTACTTGATAGGGGTAGGGTGGGATCAGGGACAAGAGCGAGATAAATGAAGAGAGGGTAGAGGACACAGTCAAGAATTTAATGGATATTCTACAAACTTAAGTGAGAACAGAGGTGAGTTGGAAGAAATTAGTGACAATGTTAAAAGGGGTGCATTGTATCTATAAATTGCTTTGATAATGACAACTACTTTCTATAACCACTTAAAGATAGTAAAACAAAAGACATACACACAAACAGCCAAATGTAAGAATTGTCTCTGAGAAGTATTTTGACAGAGGAAAGAATCCCCTGACTATCCCTATGGAATTCAGAGCTCAGGGAAGAGAAGGAGAGCATGCTCACATCAGTAGGCTTTGCAGTTTATTCAAGTTGCATTAGAAGAAATTTTAAGCAAGTGAGTGTCATGTCCCAACTTGCATTTTAACAGAATAATTATTGCTAGAAATTGGAATAAAGTCACTATTCTGATTCAGATTGCAGGAGCACATGAAGGGGAATTCCAATAAGAACTTTTTAGAGAAGCTCAAGGGAGAAATACTGGGGTTTTGGATTATTTTCTTAGAAATAAATAATGATGAAAATGACTCAAACATAAAGCTAATACGATGTGGTTTGAAGCCAGCACAACTGAATAGCTGCAGTTTTAAGGTATGTACATATATAGTTTTGGACATTTTGAGTTTGGGCCTACATTGTGAGTCGCACATAAGCAGATTTTCTTTCCCTGTTTTATTTCCAACTTGTCCCTTACAAGACATTCGAATAGAGACGTTGTATAAGCAGAGGAGACTTGTAACTTGAGATGGATAGGACAAAAAATTGTGGAAGTCAGCTCTCTACAGATACTATCAGAAGCCAGAAGAATGATCAGCTTTCTGGGGTAGTGGGAAAAGATGAAAATAGGAAGGGACAAGTTCCTTACAACACCAAATAACCTTAACCAAATAACACCTTATAACAGCTCCTTATAACACCAAATGTGGAAACCAAAGCAAATCCAGTTATGTTCTGAGGGTTTCTGAGGTTGTATAAATCCAAGGATCTCCACTGCAGGAGGCATTCAGGAATACTAAATCTTCATCCACATGCCATTGTTTCCTTCTCCCTGCACCTTCACCGAAGAGAAACAGATGATGGGGAATTAGAAAAATGGATTATAGTATAAAATGTACAATGGTGCTAGTGGTATTGATGGAAAATACAGAACTATTTATCAGGGACAAGAATATAAGTAGTATACACGTTAGCCAGGAAGCCATTTCCATGCTCTTCATGACTCAACTGCTCTCATTACCAGTGCTTCCTTCTTTCAGTCCTTTTGGAAGAAATCATTCCTCTTCATGCCCTCAGAGCATCTTCTTCACATAATTTGTCTATTGGCAAACTAAATTTATTGTGAAAAAGAAAACATAGTCTTTAACATTTTGTAACATTTTGTTACTCTTCTTACAGGAGCCTGGGTGTCAACAGCATCCTTAATTACTACTGATATAACAAGTTTAGCAACTATCATACTAGGAAAGTCTCATCTATTAAATATCTTGTTAAAGAGGAATTAAGCATGAAATGTGTAGGTTCAAAGCTTATTAGAACAGTAGTAAAAATGTGTTAATAGAACCAAATTACATTTCTTGTATAAGAATTACAACCATAATTTAAAAGAATTCTGTCCATATCTCAAGTTTATTTTGTAAGAGAATATACTTTAGAATGTCAACTATGCTAAGTGGCCAATAGACATTGCCCCGAAGATGGGAAAAGCCCTAAGTCAGTAAGCTGTATTTTTAAAATAAGTATCACAGAATCACCTGCTTTTTGAGTGTTTCTTAAAGATCATTTCTCTTGAAATTAGGAAAATGATTTATTTCCAAAAGAGACGACATTCGTTTGATGATCATCTTGTCAGGCACAACTCTCCAAAGCTGATTAATGAGGTTCATTAAATAAATATCATAACATTTTATAGCATGGGATGAATTTAACATACTCTTGACATGACTCTAAAAAAAACTTGTGAATCTACTGAAAGCATTGTTAGTCCAGTGAAATGCAAACAAGTCATCCTATAAGATGGGAATAGTGATCCCTTGTGCATAAGTTGGTTGTGAGAATTAAAATGAATTAACATTTGGAAAGCATTTGGAACTGGCTCTGACACATGGCAAGCCAAATTTGTTTTGGCTGCTATAGCTGCTGCTACTTTACAAACATACTTTCTGTTTATCTGCATGAGACATTATTATCAGGATGGTGATCGTAGCTATATTGGAATTACAATCACTTTTAAAGAAAATAATACTTTGGTTACTAAGCAAGAATTTTGCATATACATCAAGATAATTTCTAAGACCCTGGAAGAGCCACTATTCAAAAGAATTCTTTCAGCACGTAATTGCTTTTTTCAGGAACACTATAAAGATGCCCATAAGAAAAGTAATTGTTCCTTCAGCAGCTCCACTCCCCTAGCAGCTGTTCCAGCTTGCTTCCATGGCAGGCTGCTTGAGAATTGGTTCCAGCCTGGGTAGAAGGGAGGCTGAGGCAAGAGCTGAGCCAGCAAATGACCTTGGATGATCACTCTCTCAGTCTGAAATCTTCCTTCTCTTTTCTCACTGACAATCTTTCTAACCTTTCCTGAATGACCCAGAGGTTGTTCTGTGTTTCCCTCCTCACCCTTCCTTATGTGGATCTTTTCCAGCCTCAATAGGCAGAACTTTTGACCCTCAGCCACCATTGGTCTTGATCTTTCTCAGTGTTTCTTGAATAACAAATGATGCTGAACACTGAGATGAATGTGGATACCATTTTCGTTTCCTTCCCCCAATTTTGAGGTGCCACTGATCTATAACCTAGGCTCGCCTGAGTGCTAGGACTACAGGAATGCACCATCTTGTTCTCATCTGCCCATCTTTTTTATTTTTCCTGATACATGGGCATGAACTCAGGGTCTCTTACTTGCTCAGCTCACTTGCTTATGACTGGCATTGAACTCTGACTCAGGCTGGCTTTTTGTTGGTTAGTTGGAGATGGAATCTCTCAGTGGGTCTTCACTAAATCTTGAGTATCAAACCTTTTACTTCATTAAATATAACCAACAGTGACAACAGGGGATAAACCATAGGGGGAAAAACACAAAAGAAAAAAATAAATAATGTAGTACCTTAAAAATAACAACAAAGAAAAACCACTTGTGTCTGTGTCTTGGAGTTCAGTTCACTTAGCATCATGTTATATGGTCATATGTACATAGCTATTGTGCTCATCTGCTAAGATTATCCTAGACATATGCTAATTATCCCCAGTTGTCACTGTATTTGATTTTGGTACCCTGAGTATTGGATATATGTTTATCTGAATTAGGGAAGGGAAGGGAAGGGGAACAGAAAAATTGTGAGACAAGAGACAAAGGGGGAACCAAAGCAACAGTAATACTTGCAAGAAAATATGTTGGAAATCATCTGTACAACTTGGGTGGTGGATGGAAGAAAGGAAAGAGGGAGAAAAATGAGGGAAGGGATAACAAGTTCCACAAGAACTGCACTCACAACCTTACTTATGTGACTGTAACCCCTCTGTAAATCACCTTGACAATTAAAATAAAAAAACCTACCGTAGTGCCCATGTCACAGGACCCTCACCAAGAAGATCACCGAGAGTCAGACGTTCCGAAATGCAAAAGCAAGGTTTTATTTAGACGGGCTGCAGCTCAGGCCTTGTCCTACACTCCAACACAGCAGAGCCTAGGAGGAGAGCCCCGAGCTAAACATTTGCAGGGCTTATAAAGGCAAGCAACCAGGTGTACCACCACGTGTTGCTCTGCTAGCTGAATTAAAGAAGCAACAAATGGTCACTGCCTCAAAAATGGAGTTACTTTAGCCCTTACTTATGTGACTGTAACTCCTCTGTAAATCACCTTGACAATTAAAATAAAAAAATAACCTACTGAAATATATATTATGTATTATGTATATATATATATATATATGACTGAGTCAGAAACGAATCAATGGGTGAGTAGCAAACTCATACACATTTCTTAGGCTATAATCTAAGACTTTTTATGACCCTGAGGACTGTTAAAAACATATATACATACATATATATACTACAGGAGTTTTTGGATTATGATTGTAGCCCGTGTAGCTAGCTAGCATGGTAGATGTTACTAAGAATAAGATGTTAATTTCTTAGATCTATAATTCTCCCCAACAGGCCACAAATGGAGACCTGCTGTTCTAATAGTCACCAGGCACTATGATTTATATGCTTTGTGAACCACTTATTCATGCTCAGTGTCATAATGAGTAACCACAATCACTACCTCACTGAAACAATGGTCCCAGAGGACGCTGGAGGACTGGCAGCCCCCATGATCAGTTATGGCCTTTATGTTAACACTGTCGTTTCTTCAGCGAAATGTGAAATATCTGTAGGAAGTTCAACCAAACAGAATAAACAGTTCTCATGCACCTACCAGACTGTGTGAGAAACAACCAACTCACGTCTCAATTGAGGTGCTTATTTTCTACATAAGAAATCTCAGTCAGAAAGATGGTCAAGATGAACCCCGGCTCATCTGTACTCTCAATAATTTCTAGATATTTTTCTCATCTATGATTCTACTGTTTCCTAAATATAATAATTGCTAACTTGCCTTTCAAAGTTATAAGTCCAATATTTTTATTAACTCTCCTTTATAGGTGAAGAGAATGAGACAATAGATGTTAATAACTTGACACAAATTATGCAAGCAGCAGGAAATAGACATTCAAACAATACTCTTACTACTCCAGACAAATAGAACCTATAGAGGTCAGGCTATTTACTTAAGGCCACTATTATGCATCCCTTACACAAAAACCAGAATTCAAGTTTTCTCACTATCCACTCAGAATTCTGGAGAAGCTACTAGGTTTGGTGAATAAACTAATGAGCTTTCTCAGCTACCAGCTGGAAAGAGAGACTTGCCCTGAGTTTCACTGGCAAAGAACTCCTACTTAGGTGTAACAGTCTTGTTCATGTCTTCCTCTCCATCTTGGGACAACACTCAAAGCTGCATTATAGTTGAGTCTTCAAAATCTGGGGGCCTGGATCCAGGCCTCTCATATCTCATGTACACTAGACAGGAAAGACAGCATAGAATCAGGCACACATATTAGCAGATAATTGCAAGGATGTTATCTTTGGGGGGAGGTTTTTCTCAGGAATGCATGGTGGGATTGTAGTGGAATAGGAGGAATTTAGGAAGATGATTTCCTGAGATTAAAGATTTTTTAATTAAGACTGAATACTTAGGAATTCACGAAAATTACTGAGGAATCACTGAACTAAGCATGCACATTAGGGCACAACAAGGAATTCTATTCACTCATCTATGGAAATAACACTTTGAGAAGAGAGAGAACTTAACTATTGAGAAGACTTTATATTCTGAAGTCCTCTAGAGCATTGGACAGGGGTTGGGAGTTCAGTCAATTACAATGGCTCTTGGTGACTCTACAGAAAATATAATCTTTCAAGACTCAGGTTGGATTCCTTAGATCACCTGCAGCCCCAGGCAGCTCCTTCTTTTATTTTATTTGTGAACATACTGTACAGAGGGGTTACAATTACATGGGCAGGATAATGCATACATTTCTTACCAAGCATTGCAGCCTCCTCCTTT
>NW_012267264.1:12225102-12233244 GCF_000151885.1 Dipodomys ordii
GTCTTTAGCCCACTTATTTATTGGGCAGTTGTTTCTTTGAGGATTTGTTGTTGGGGGATTTAATTTTTTTGAGTTCCAGGTATATTTTAGATATGAGACCCTTGTCCGTTGTATGGCTAGTGAAGATCTTGTGTGGGCTTTCTATTGATCTTGCTAGCTATGTCCTTTGCCATGCAGAAGCTCTGCAATTTTATGCATCCCATTTGTCCAACCTTTCTTTGGTTTGTTGTGTTTCTGGGTCTCTATTAAGAAAATTTCGGCCTGTGTCAAGGAGACCTAGGGTTTCTCCTATTCTATCCTGTAATGTTTTCAGAGTGTCTGCTTTGACTCTGAGTAGACTGGAAAGTTTTAAGAGCAAACTGAATTTGCATAAGCACTACCTGTAAAACCAGATGGCTTAAACATCAATGTGATCGTTCCAGTCCAACATCTTTATTTTTCAGATTGGTCCTAATGATAAAGTGTGCTAACCATGAGTTTATAAACTGTTTTATTATGAATAGTTGGGCTTTTTGTCTCTTCCTCAAGTTGTATGCATAATTTGTATATAGGTAAGAGTTTGCAAACAGTGAATACAAAGGGCCAAATAATACATATTTTAGGTGTATAACCATACCACTATCTCTTACCTATCCAGCTTTTATAGAACAACCTGAAACAAATAGCTATAAAATATGTTAATAAAAAATCATTGCCATGTTTCAACCTGTCTTCATTGAAAAGGTTTTTATTTTTTATTTTATTTTATTCTTTTGGGTCCGGTCATGGGGCCTGAACTCTGGGCCTGGGCACTGTCCCTCAGCTCTTCAGCTCAAGGTGAGTACTCTACCACTTGAGCCACAGCGCCACTTCCGGCTTATTTTTCTTTTTGCTTATGTGGTGCTGAGGAATGGAACCCAGGGCCTCAGGCATGCAAGGAAGCGCTCTACCACTGAGCTACCTTCCCAGCCCCGGGTTTTTATTTTTTATTGGCTGACTTTACCTTCAAATTTTGAAACATTTTTATTAGCATATATCAGTTATATGGGGTAGTGTCATGACATTTCCATAAATGCTTACAATAGACTTTGACGCAACTTACTACCTCCTACACTTTTCCCTATCACCTGATCTATTTACACACACACACACACACACACACACACACACAGACACACACACGAACAACTATCTCTAATTTGAAATTACTGTTTTTATTATGACAAAAACTTCATGTGGTTTTACTTAATGCAAAAGGAATAAAATTTGCTCATTAGAAAAAAATATTAAAATTAGAAGAAATTTCCAACCTCTCCAAACTCATTAAATTATAGCAAGAAGAAAGCAACTCAGATTTCTATTCGTGTGAGGTGGGGATGGGGGTAGTCAATAAGGTTACAAACCATGTCATATTTGGTTTGACTGAGGGACTCAGTGCATTTCAACCATTTAGAAAGAGAATGTCTACAATTCTTCCAAAGGTTTGTTGATGTGTGTTTTTATTTTCTGGTACCATCATCCTATTCTATCTTATATTTTCTCTGGGCCTTTTGTATAAATTTAGAACAGAATTTGTTGTAACCATGGTGAGTCACGGGTATAATCAGCATAAAACAAGTTATCAGGATGGTTTTAAAATGTTTGTGATAATCCCTTCAGTATATGATGGTATCTTTATGAAAATGGTTAATGAGATTTTGAAGTTAAATTGCCCCCGATGGGAAAAGATGCAAAATAAAAATTTGATGGCTACAGCATATAAATTAGACTTAGGCTTTTCTGGGTTCCAGAGAAGCTATCAAGGAATACTGAATTATGACTTTCTTCCTCAGGTAAGAAAAATTCTGACTTTAAAAATTCCTATAAGAAAACCACAGCTATGAAGCTGGAGATGGACCTCAGTGTTAGAGTACTTGCCAAGAATGCTCAAGGTGTGATCCTCAGTCCTGGCAGAGAGAGATGGGAGAAAACTACAACCTTGTAGCATGTTCATCCTTAAGCCAAACAGTCTTCTCAATGTTACCTTAGGAATTTATCTTATAACTTTGCTAAATTTCAGATCACTAGATATCAAGCTTAGAGATTGCACCCATTTTATGTAGATATATTTTAAATCCTCTAATTCCAGCAAATGGTGGTACATTTTGGAATGTAATTGAAAAACAATCTTTGACTTTTCTATAGAACTGAACACAAGAATCTTCACCTCTGAAGTATGGAGATGTGGATAGTAGGAATAGTAATGCTTGGATCACCACAGACTTTATCTGTTCTCTCTCCATCTTGCATTTGAGTCATTTAGAGTCGACAGCTCTGGTGTCTATATCCAAGTTCTAATAGTAAGGCAAGGGACACAAAACTACTTGGTAATGGTCTTAAATCACCCTGAACAAGTTCCAAGCTTAAGCAGGAAACTATTTTTTTTGCCGGCTTGAACTCTGGGCCTGGGTGCTGTCCCTCAGCTCTTCAGCTCAAGGCTAGCGCCCTACCACTTGAGCCATTGCACCATTTCTGGCTTTTTGGTGGTTTATTGGAGATAAGAGTCTCATGAACTTTTCTGCTTGGGCTGGCTTTGAACCGCGATCCTCAGGTCTCAGCTTCCTGAGTAGCTAGGATTACAGGCGTGAGCCACCAGCACCTATCAGGAAACCCTATTTTTTCACAAAAAAAATATGTATAGAATAGCCAGAATAGAAAATACATTATTTTTAAAAAATAAAAGTTTACAAGTAACTGTAACCCTTCTGTACAGTATTTTTACAATAAAACATATATTAAAAAATAAAAGTTAACGTCACAAAATAGAGAAGCAAATAGCTTCTTCAAGTCAGGGATCACCTCCTGAGACCCAAGAGCCAGATCTGATACCCTACCTATTTTTACTTAGAACATGAGTTAACATGATTTTTCTGTGAGTTGTTGAAAATTATCCCAAAGAGTAACATTTCATGATACAGAATAGTATTCAAATTTCTGTGTACATAAATAAAATTTTATTGAAATACAGCCATAGGCATTTGTTTACCTATCACCTCTATATAGCTACTTTCACAATTCAAGGACCTCAATAATTAAAAGACAAATATTCTTTGAGGAATCTCAATGCAGTTTTGATTTGCATTTCTTTTGTGGCAAGTGATGTTGAGCATTTCTTTATGTGTCTTTTGGCCATTCTTATTTCCTCTCCAGAGAAGTCTCTTTTTAAGTTTTTAGCCCTCTTATTAATTGGGGATGGTTTCTTTGGGGATTTGTTATTGGGGGTTTAATTTTTGAGCTCTAGGTATAGTTTTGATATGAGACCCTTGTCTGTTTCATTTTTCTTTTTACATTATTTTATCCCTGGCTATCACTGTCTTTGATTTTGGTAACCATCGTCTTATACGTACATTTATCTGATTTGAGGAAGGGAAGGGGAATAACAAAATGACGAAACAAGGACAAAGGATGACCTATTGCAGCAATGATACTCACAAGACACTATGTGGAAAATGAGCTGTACAACTTCAAAGGTGGGGGAGGAGCGGAGAAGGGAAGGGATAGTGGAAGAAAAACACAGGAGTGGGTAGCAATGTTTGTCAAGAAATGTACTCATTACCTTACTCATGTAACTGTAACCCCTCTGTACAGCATCTTTACAGTAAAATAAAAAAAAAGAAACGGATCTTTGTCCTGAAGGTACTACAAAATTGGTTTCAGTTTTTTCATACCAAGATCTGATTCAAATAAAAAATAAAATATCAACCCCCCCTTAACTATCATAACTGAAAATATTAACTTTGTAATCTATGTACAACTTAGAACATTTTAGCTCACTATCTGGATGCAGAATTTACAACAATTTACGGTTTGGTATGCTATCTGCATTACCAGTTGTAAGCACCCCTGAGTATCATTCATCATGTCTACTTCAAGGGAAATTGCATAAGTTCTTAAGAGAGTATCTTCTTCCTCATCTTTGTGTTTGGCCCCGTGGGGGAAATTCTGAAGGAATCTAAGTTGCAACCTGTGTTTTCACATAGCTTAAAATGTAGCTCAAGGTAAAACAACATTGAATCAATGTGGACTCATACAAATTCTATGTTTCTAATGAGAAATATTCATGCTAGCCAACTGTGGTGTCTGTAGACAGCACATGAAATTGAAAGGAAAATGCAGGAGAGAGTTCCATCATAACAAAGAAAATAATTTCCAGTTGAATATTTAACATTCTTGTTCTTCAGCCATTACACTTTGTTGCTTGGTCCTCTATTAACTATCCTCAGCTTTCTCCCTTTCTCCAAAAGTCTCACTTTTCCCTCTAAGTATATCATGAATGTTTTATTTTTACTTGTTCTCTAAACAAAGATGATTTTTCTTAAGAGAAATTCCACTGTTACTTATTACAAAAATGTTTAAACAACAGTAACAACAACAGATGCGTTTAAAATGAGCAGTGAAGGAAAGCCTGAACAAAGACCTGGAGACAGATCAGACAAACAGAGAAAAGAAAACAAACGTAGAGTTGATAACCAAGGCTAAATAAGACCAGAGGAAAAAAGTGAGACATGGGCAAATGTCTAGACTATGGAAGAACTAGAAAACCATTACAAAATTTTGAGAATAAGAATGATGTGAAGAAAGAGGTACTCACTAAATACAGAGAGTGAGGCTGGATTCCCCTGGGACTCACAGAAGCCAAGAGGTCAGACACAAGAATGCCATCATAACCTAGAGATACGAAGTAAAAACAACAGAAATGGAAGGAAAATGGCTAGATAGATTTTCTAGAGGAAAAAAAATGTTATGTGGCAAACTCCTCAAAAATAAAAGGATGGATAGAGGAAGATAAGGTTTGAGTGTAGATGAATTGAAGAAAACATTGCCAAATACATTATTTTACAAATAAATATATAATTTATGCCTTCTTGCCCTTATAAAATAATTTAGACATCTTGGTAGAACATCACATATTCTTCTTTATGGGGAAATCAAAAGGAAGATCTCTAAATTCAAAGGGGGTGATGTGACCTCTGTATTAAATTTAGCTCGCTGTATCTAAGGTGGCACAACTTTACTATTTTCTCTAACCCTGTTACTATTTCTCTAGATATCATCACTCACCTGCCAGTAAGTTTAGATAGGAATCACACTGATTCTTTACCAGGCTAGGAATGTCACAGAGATGGTTTTCCCGGGGAAAGGGGTGGTTCCTTGTACACAAAAGCCAGGTGCATTTATCATTGAGAAAATCTGGACACAATGTATCAGCTGGTAATTCTATTGAAGGCTCTTCTGAAGGAGATGATGTTGATATGGATTACATCAGCTGAGTACTGTGCCTGGCTGTTCAGATCCATAATTATCAATTGCCTAGAATTTTTGCCTTACTAATCTTAGAGGTGTATGATCTTTGCCTTACTAATCTTTTGAGTCAGATATGTCAGATTTTCTTTTCTCTTCAATCTCCTTCTGCTTCCTCTATTATGTAGATCTTCACAGGCTAAAATTCCTGGTTCTCAGAAATACCTATTCTTTGCCTCCACTATAAAGGAAAGTAATGATCATGTGGAATTTGTTGAATGTTTGCCATATGTCAGTATCTGCTGCAAACAGCTCACAAACATGAATTCATTAAGAAGTTTCACCAACAGTACTATAAGGAAGTTCTCATCTACATCTACAGAAGAGGAAATAGAGACACAGGATGATTTTTAAAGGTGCCCAAGCCTCAGTACTGAATTTATGACTCTGTACTGCAGAATGTCAGGGGTCTCTACTTACATCCTACATTATATACCACATGCTCCTGCTAAGTCAAGAGGCCCTAAAGACTTACCTTGCCCAGCCTAGGTCCCAGAGCTACTAGCTAGTGCAGATAAGATTCTAATTCAGGCAGTCTAGCTATGCCCTATCTTTAATAACCATACTAATCTAGGATCTTTCCTTTGATTTTAACTCTGAGCCTTGGAGTTATTCTTTTTTTAAAATAAGCTTTAAATAAGTGAAAATACTGTACGGAGGGTTACAATTACATGAGCAAGGTAATGAGTACATTTCTTATCAAGCATTGTTGCCTCCTCCTTTGTTTTTCCCTACCATCCCTTCTCTCCCATCTAAGGAGTTATTCTTAGAAACAATGAGCTTTGAACTGTTAGCAATCTCATTCTGAGGACTGCTAATTCCAATTTGTTCCTGATTTTAGAAAGACGAGTTATTTATTATTATTTAGGGACTACTCATTTTATACTGTAGTTTGCTAGAGCTTGTAAATTACTAGAACTGTGACTACTAGGTCCCCATTAGAAGTAAAAAAAACATTCTTTCATCTAAAGCTGGAACTCTTTATCAAGTAGTTCTTTTTCTTTAAACCTTCATAGAATACGTTTTGTCTTCATACTAGCAGGATGCTTAAGGTCTTTTTTATGTTCCTAACACCAAAACATATGCAAAGGTTTGTTAATAATGTCTCATAATAATAAACATGTTTATATTGCATGTACTTTTACTTGGCAAGGATAGATTCTATTGATTTTTAATAAACACACAGGCATAAAACTGACTAAAGCCGTTCCAGTCTTTTCATGAGATCAGAGAGATTTATTTTCTTCAAGTAAAACATGGAATCCTTATATTGAAACTAACAACTGAAGTGAGAGGAGTAAAACCCTGGTGTTAGATGCTGATAAAACTTAAAATGTCCACTCGGATGTCTCTTCTAAGTGTTGAGTGCTGGATGGTAGCCTTCGGGTCAGTAGAGCAGGTTAGAATGTTTGGATAAATGGGATTGTCAACTGTATACATCTGTGGGCAAGTAGAAACAGAGTTCCATCCCCTACAATGCAGTAGGGTTAGTGGCATTCCTAGCCTCCACCCATAAGAAGGCAGAAGCATCTTCACCCAAGATGAAGGTGACAATCAAATGTCCTTTGGGGACAAAATTGACACCGGGGACAGCCACTGGGTCACACAAAGACTGAGGGATGGGTAGGGATCTAAATTAGATTGTGTCCATCTACGTTCCTAAGCACAGTCCTTGAACTAGCTTCCTCTGTATCATGGAGTGTATGAGATATGCAGAATCATAAAGTCAATCCCAGACTCACTGGACAAATCTATGTTGTAACCTCATCTCAAGATGATCTGTGTACACATTAAGTTGGAGAAGGGCTGTGCTAATAAAGCAGAGGGAATTCTGAACACTTTATATGTAGAGGGAAAGAGAAGGGTTCCAGAAAGTTCAGAGGGGAAAGATTAAAAAGAGACTGGAGAAAAAGTAAGGAAGAAGCCATGAGAGTTTGGCAGGTGATTTATATTCTCTAGAAGAATGATCTTTACTATTATGTGAAATCATTTAAAGTTCCTATGATGTCCTCTGACTCCCCAAATTTGCTATACTGCTATGCTACATGCAAAAGCCTTGCATGTGTATTATTTTGTCATAGTTAAGAAAAGTAGGCTGTTCTGTTCTGTTGGTGTAGATGAGGAACAGACACATAAGGCCAGCTGGTTGCATAAGGCAAGGCGCAGAGGAGATCGAGGCTGAGCAGGCAAGGACTTGTACATGAATGTTAACAACAACTTTAAAGTGATTTTCAGAGTACAGAAAAGAAATCAATGCCCATCAAGAGGTGAACAATTGTGTCAAAAATTATGGATTTTCATACAAGAGAACACTATGTAGTAATACAAAAAGGAATAATTTACACCTTAACATGTATGAACTTCACATTAATTGTGTTGAAAGAAGCCAGACCAAAAATAAAGTATACATGATATTATGCTGCAACTCGAAAATATAAACTAGTCTGTAGAAAGTAGGTACATGGTTACTAATTGGAGAATGTGATTTACAGAGGAGCATAACAGAAGTTTTGGGCAGATGAGCAAGTCATTATCCTGATTGTGCAGCTGGTCACAATTGTACCTCTGTTTGAAGCTCATCCTATGTACACTGCAATTATATCTATATCTATATGTATATATGTACACACACACACATATATATATATAATTATTCCTCAATAATGTAAGAAAAACAGACCTACAGTTGTTTGTAAATGAATATCAACCATAAATCAAGTACAAAAAAGAATTATTGTGTTAAATATCATTAACATTTTCAAAGCAAAATGAGTATCAATTTCTGATGTTATGGGAATCTTTCTAGTCATTCTTTTTTTTAAA
>NW_012267264.1:12233294-12237544 GCF_000151885.1 Dipodomys ordii
CGCTTGCCTTGCATGCCTGAGGCCCTGGGTTCGATTCCTCAGCACCACATAAGCAAAAAGAAAAAAGCCGGAAGTGGTGCTGTGTCTCAAGTGGTAGAGCGCTAGCCTTGAGCTGAACAGCTGAGGAACAGCGCCCAGGCCCAGAGTACAGGCCTCACAACCGGACCGCCCCCCCCCCAAAAAAAAGAAAATGATGGAAGGAATGATATTGATCAAGATACATTGTACATATTGACATGTTGAATCAAAACCCTTTGGACAGCTATTTAAACATAATAAAAATTAAGAGAAAGGAAAACATATAAAAGAAAAGCAGATAAGAAATCAGGACAGAAGAATAAGCAACTAGCCCAACTTTAATAGTCTCTAGTTAAATCTTACAAAATTCTGTGGCCCAGGGAGTGAGAACATTTTAGCACTGACAGTATTTAAAACAATAAGATTTTATTTTCAATTAAAGAATGCAGAAGACTGGGATAAGGTATTTTAAGTGATCCTGAAGGCAGTACTGAGTTTGAACTTATGGCTTCAGGGTTTTTAGGCAGGCATTCTACCATTTGAGTTGCAACTTTCAGCTCTAACTCCTTCTCCTTTTAGTAATACATGGGTTAAAACTCAGTGTCTGGCTCCTGTTAAGCAAATGCTCAATCATTTGGATACACTCACCCAAAATAGACATGAGCTAATAGAACCGATCATTTACTCAGATAGTACTGGGGTTTGAGCTCAGAGCTTCACTGTTGGTAGTCAGGCACTCTACTGGTTCAGCCACATTCCAAACATTTGCTACTGATCATTGTTCTCTCAACTTAAAAATTCTATTTGTCCTGTGGCAGTTGTACTTGGTTTTCAAAGACCTTAATTTTTCTCTGACAGATTAATAACTTTTGGCTATCTATAACTTAGATTGCATTTCTAAAAGTAATCAATTAGAAGATCATGCAGGAAACTTTCAAGTTTGGGGTCAAATAGTATAACAAATGAGAGGAGTTTATAGCAAATTTTAAGTGCCCACAGCTACAGTTGGAAAAACCCTATGCCGCTCAATCCTGCTGAGAAGTGTGTGTCTTCTGAGGCTGGACTCTGTTTTCTGTTCGCTTAGGATGGATAGAGATTGGTATCTACTGATGAGTGGTTTCTTCCTATAAACCCAAATACAATGATCCTTCCCACATCAGGGCTAGGCACAGCCACAGTAA
Source organism: Dipodomys ordii (assembly GCF_000151885.1). NCBI lineage: Eukaryota > Metazoa > Chordata > Mammalia > Rodentia > Heteromyidae > Dipodomys > Dipodomys ordii. The sequence continues at coordinate 12,234,494 of NW_012267264.1, forward strand.
GTTCTACTATTTAACTATTAGTCTTTACATTCACCTTCTTCTACAAACCCAGTAGATAAATAATGGTATGCCCCTTCAGCCTAACTGATATCTTACCTGTTCTCCACAATTACCCAAAGCATGCTAAATAGAAAAGCCAGTTGTCAGAGTGTGAGATGTGAGGAGGTAGCTCATATTCATGTTCCTGATGATCTTATGTGAGGTCACTTTGGCTAGACTAACACACCTAGCTTCCTCTAATACCAAACTGCCTACACACTATTCTGTGACTCAGTTTGTGGTACTTCATCTGTCTGGAATTAGGAAGGCTTTTATGATGTTGTTGTTGACAGAAACTCTATGCAAGCTTTAAAAACCGAACAAAGGGAAACGATTACCAGAATAAACTGGAATCAGACCCAGTCACATGTAGCATAAGGCTATTAAGAAGGTAGACTTAAGCAATTCTGTTTTTTTTTTCTCTTAAGGTGAGTTTTCTCAGGAGTTTACTAATCTAATTTATTCCTAGTCTCAATAAATGTACCCAAGGAGCATATGTGTTCTGTTTAGCCATTCCTTGTAGATAACTGGAGAACAAAATTTTGTTTCCATCCAGCAGCAAACTAATTGGGATGAGGCATTTCAATAGATCTGGAACTTAGCAGTCAAGAAAATGCTTTTCATTGAGGGACATAGATCTTCACCATATCTGTGTGACCAAGAGCTCCCTTCTCATTCTAGGAAAACCAGCAGCCACCAATTCAAATTAGCCATATATTTAACATTTTATGATAAGATCCATAGCATGCTATAAAGACTGCAATTTTGTTACCAAGTCCAACTGGGAAGTATCTATCCAATAGAGAGGAAATTTTATTTAAGATAAACAACACAAAGTAATTGAACCAAGATTCATTGCCACTTAGTTTGTATAATCCTAATTTTTGCCTTTGCAGTTTGGTGAATTTGCTTCTCCTTATTCAAGAGCTACTTTTAGGATAATCACAGAATGATAAATGTATATAATTTTTCCTCCTTCTACCAAATCAGTGTGTTTGTCCAGTGCAATTCTGAAAATGCTTTCCCTATCTTGTTTTCACTTCTTATCTGATGATGATACTTTAAAAAATATATGTAGGGAAGTGGCACTGTGGCTCTGGTGGTAGAGCTCTTGCCTTGAGCTGAAAAGCTGAGGGACAGCACCCAGGCCCAGAGTTCAAGCCCCACAACTGACCAAAAAAAATCTATCTATCTATCTATCTATCTATCTATCTATCTATCTATCTATCTATCTATCTATCTATCTATCTATCTATCTATGTAGCCAAGGGAGAGTAAGGAGATTTAAGTAGAGGAAAATTATGAACCTTTAAATATCAGCTTCACAGGGGAAAAATTAGGTATATGATTGGATTTAGGAATTGTATGTTAGGTTCAAGCAATGTTTTGAAATGCTTGATAATAATATGATAAATATTAACAAATCAAATGGTAATTTTGTAATTTAAAAATTACATTGAGACGCTATGCCATTTACAAGCAAATGGATGTAAGAAAACTCATACTGAGTGAACTAAGTTAGGCCCAGAAAGGCACAGGTCATGTTTTCTTTTATATGTAGATCTGAGATCTCAAACACTACATCCTAGGTAAACACATGCAGGGCTACATGCATGTATACATGCCCAACCTAGCTAAACTATAGTACATGTAGGGGTGAAAGTCCATGGTGTAAACTAGTCCAATGAACAGTTTAAGAAAATGAATGCTGGGTAAGCGGAAACAAATTTTGGAGGGAAGGGTTAGAAAGAAAGACAGATAATGGAACAGGGAATACGGTCATCATAATATAAGCATGTGAAAAGAGAAGTGGGAAACTTCATGTGACTGGTGTCAAAGAATAGGTGGGGCCAGGGAAGAATGGTGGAAGGGGTGGAATGTTTGGCTGATCAAGATGTACTGTGTACTTAAATGACATGATAAATTGGAACTATCTGGTAAAATCATTTATAGATACAAAAATTAAAAATATAAATAAAAATAAATTTGGAACTAGAAAAAACTTAGATTTAATGGATTATTTTATTTACTGGTTCTTCAATATCTATTTTTACTTTCGACAGTTCTTGTCAGCCTTGTTTATGGCATTTCTTAAACACCCACTGGCTAGGAGGTGTTTTGCTCTAATGACTAGAGAGGGCTGAGTGACTAGAGAACATTTAGTCAGATCTGAGAGACAGTTGTGTGTTCTCCCCTGGAATCATGCCTGAAGCTATCATAGTAAGTTGTTTGGGCAGCTGAGGCCACTGTGGATAAGGAAGTAAATTCTTCTGTCTGAGGATTAGGTGCCTTCATAGGCTGAATATTTGTATTATTTTGTCAGGGCTTGATAACAAAATGTTTAAGACAAACAACACATATTTATTTCTGCTGATCTCTCAAGGTTCAAGTCTAAATGCAGGTGTCAGGCAATTTAGTTTCTCAAGTCTCCTCTCCTTGGCTTGTAGTTATCTGTTTTCTTCATGTTCTTCTCAATGACATGTGTATGCTCTAATCTTTTCTTATAAAAACATTAGTTATGGTATATGGCATAAGAGCCACTTATTTAGCCTTACTTAACTCAATTACTTTTTTGAATATCCTGTCTCCAAATTCTGTCACATTTTTGAGGCACTGGGAGCCATAGCTTCAACATATGAATTTGAAGGTGACAACATTCATTCTACATTCTGGTCTGTTCCTCTCAGTAGAGGAGATTCGGATAGTGAGAGCAGATCTATCTTTCAAAACTTGCCATGGATTTTCTGAATAGAGACCTGGAAAAACAACAAATCAAAGAAAGGTTGGACAAATGGGACTGCATGAAATTGCAGAGCTTCTGCATGGAAAAGAACATAGCTAGCAAGATCAATAGAAAGCCCACGGATTGGGAGAAGATCTTCACTAGCCATACAACAGACAAGGGTTTCATATCTAAAATATACTTGGAACTCAAAAAATTAAATCCCTCAACAACAAATCCTCAAAGAAACAACTGCCCAATAAATAAATGGGCTAAAGACTTAAAGAGAA
>NW_012267264.1:12239164-12239725 GCF_000151885.1 Dipodomys ordii
CACTTAATATAATTTGTTCCAAGTCTTTCCATTTCCTAACAAATGGGGGCAATGCCATTCTTTCTGATGGAGGCATAGAATTCCATTGTGTATATATACCACTTTTTCTTGATCCATTCATCTGGGTTGGTTCCATATCTTAGCTATGGTAAATAATGCTGCAATGTAAACATACTTGTGCTGGTAGCGTTAGTGTGGTCTTGTTTGTGAACATTTGGGTAAATGCCCAAAAGTGGGATTGTTGGGTCATAGGGGAGCTCTATATGGAATCTTTTGAGAAACCTCCATACTGCTTTCCAAAGTGGTTGAACAAGTTTACACTCCCACAAACAATGCAGTAAGGTTCCCTTCTGTCCACATCCCCTCCAGCATGTGTTGTTATTAGAGTTTTTGATTATAGCCATTCTAACTGGGGTGAGGTGGTATCTATCTCAGTGTTGTTTTGATTTGCATTTCTTTTATGGCTAGGGAGGTTGAGCATTTCTTTTTTCTTTTTCTTTTTTTTTTGAGTCTGGATGTTGGACCTGAACTCTGGGCCTGGGCGCTGTCCCTCAGCTCTTC